>NW_020955217.1:565696-651903 GCF_003031625.1 Empidonax traillii
AAAAAAAAAAAAAAAAAAAAAAAAAAAAAAAAAAAAAAAAAAAAAGTAAGTTCCCCAGAATAGCTGAAAGCTTCAATGTAACAGAAATCTGGAAAAAAAAACGACCACCAAAACTTACGGAAGTATAGCTACAGAGAGACAGGGAGAAATGGAGTGAAATGAATATATTTTGCTGTAATGTTTCTATTTATTAACTTTAATAATTAATAAGTTCTTGTTTCACTTTGTCAGTTCCCACCTTGTTTCAGGTTTTTAATGAAAATAGAGCTCATATGAACTAGATACAGCATATCAGCAGTATTTTTGTGGAGGTAAATATTGCACTGGATAGAATTGAACACAGTAATGGTATTCCCTGTATCTCCTTGTTCAATCATTAATTCTTTATATTAAAAGTCTTGCAATACTATGTCAAATTTAACAATATTTGAACATTGTTATGATATAGTAAAATGTTGCTGAACAAATCTTCTCTTTCACTACTTTGTGTGGTGGTATATTGATTTGTAAACTTGCATAAATTTTGGAATTAAAGAAATACTGTGGTTTGGATTATTATTTTAGCTGGTGTGATTTCAAACAAAAATATATCAATGACTTGTTTGAATAGGCATCTGACTGTGTGGTCACATGAGAAGGGTGTGGAGATGCCACATGCTTAATTGCTTGCAACCATTTAAATAGCTTTTAAGACTTTTTTTTTTTTTTTTCCTAAAAGAGAAAGAGAATTCCATTTACAACCAAACTGTAAATCTGATAGAGGCACAAGAATGCTGTAGAACACATTGCTGTATGCTCAGGAGCTAATAAACTGTGTCCCTTCCCAGCATTTTACAGAATAGCTCAAACAGTAAATCAAGACATTACTAGTATGCCATGCTTTGTGGACCCAACTGTACCTTAAACACGGAGCACTCAAGAACATGCATGCCTTTGGTAGAGCTGCAATTTGCCAGGGCAAGGTACTACTCACTAGTGGAGTCATTGCACGGATGCCTCCTCCTGTCAAGTCCACATGGACACTTCTGAGAGATGACTGCAGTAAGGAAGGTTGATAACCCCTCCACACCAGTGTTCCAGTAGTGTCTTCGGAGGGTCCAGTAAAGCCAGAAGGTTCTTATGAGCTGAATATACTGTAAGGTGGCCACAATCACCTAAAATGAAATTTTCACGGGAATTCATTGGAATTAAAATTTTGCAGCATTTAATGGAGAGTATCACCTGTTAATATGCACTGGGCCAGTTCTTAGACTTTATGGTTTCTATTAATTTGCTTGGACATAGGAACAAACTATGCTCAAAGTAACTTGCTGGTATTTCATTCAGTGTTCCTATTTACAAGTAAACTAAGGCAAACAAAATTCAAGTCTTGTTGGTTCCCCACTGCCTGGCATGCTAGGTAGTTACTGGAAACTACACAAAATGTATCTGAAACATTTTCAGCTTAGAATTGCTGTCCCTTTAAAATGTACTTTCCATTACTTTCAAAAGATGTAAGGCTGTGGAGAATCAATACCAATAACTTTTCAGCTTATGGAAGGAGTATTTTACATAACAGTTGTAAAATGGATGCATCTACCTGTACTTTGGCAACTTGACTCAGTGTGATTGATTATGGTAACTATAAAGAATTGGCTGATCTGATACTACATTTTATACAGGTGTATTGATATCTGAGAATAAAAGTAACTGGAATTATTACAAATTAATGATAGGTGCTTCTTGAGGTTTTATCTGTAATATAGTACATATATATATATATATATATATACATGCACAGAAATATATTCCAATATCATCTGAAAAATATAAAATATATATTGGGATTTTTATACAGTATATACATTAGGCTTGTTTTATGGTGTTTTTATTAACAAGAAAAAAAAAGCATGCTGCTCAGTTGTACACTACTATAGGACACTCTGCTTGTGCACGGTTCCAAGTGCCTTAGACAACTGTTTAGCTCTTTGAATTATACATATATATGAATTAATATATACAAATAGAAATTTAAGAAAATGGCCTCAATAAAATTTTTCAGAAAATCTTTACAGAAAAAATTTTGTTCTTGAATTTTTAGCATGTACATGGGCGTATATAAGAGAGTTAAATTGAGAGACCAAATTAAAAACCGCTCTTCATGGAATTGAGATGAAGAAAGGTTCCTAAAATCGTCCTTTGAATTTCCGAGGTCCTTCAAACATATCTGGTAGCTCCCTTGTGAGTAGTGTATTGTGTAGTGGTATGTTCAATTAAATGCCATTTGGTATAAAAAGTTGTAGCTCAGTGGTTCAGAGGCCTAATCCATGCTCCCAGTTTCCCTTTTTTTTTTTTTTTTTTATCATCACAAAGTGGTTTTCAATTTCATTGACAGTAGATTTGCAGCAGAATTACACCTACTACACATGGACAAAACTGATCTGCATAGCTGAAGGATCAACCTAGTCTGCAGTGACTGCCAATTTTTTAACATTACAAAGTGACTGACAATAACTTTTGGGTTTTAATTACTTTGCAATCATTTCTGCTTTGCAAGAACTAAGAAAAAAATATTATCATAAATTTCCTCACACAGAAGGCAAGTTAATGATTATGTTAAGGGTATGCTTCCAGCAAATTATTTTTTAAGTGTCTGCCTTGACAGACCGTTTCCATATTGACCATTCTTCTTCTGCAAACATAAAAGAAATGGTTAGTAACCTGAGCACTTTTCCCCTTAGTCTCTGTAGATGCTCTTTGCTGAGTTTCAGCTGTGAAGAGTCTCTGCAAAGAAGCCAGTGGGAGTACAGTGGGATGGATGGCCTTGTAAGACTTAGATGAAATGAGAAGCTTAAGCAGAGTCTCCAAGAGATTCTTTCATATATGTTTCAAATACATGGGATACTACATTTTGAATTTTGATGTATCAAGTCAGTTGGAAGTAGACGACTCACCCTTAGGTATCAACAAAGGAGGCAACGTGATGCTAATTATTGTTAATCCTTAATCTTAAAACTAATTTCCAGATGTATTACTGTTTGTATACATTATCAGTCTTCTGTGATATGGGAGGGAGCCTGTTGTTTTATTCTCTGTGTGAACATATAATGCATATCCTTTCCCCTAAATGCTTAGAATCTAACCAGGAAATTCAGGGTGGGGATGTGAATTAAACAAAACAGAAAACCCTGAGACTTAACCAAACAGATAGATTTAACTTACACATATGAAACAGCTGATTAGCCACACTGTTGAGACCAAAAATTAATTTTTCCCACTTCCAAACTGATACTATGCTCCTAGACCAGATCTGGGGTATATGGAATGACAGTTCTGCCACTATTAGATAGAAAGGTTACCAGATTTATGGGATTGTGAAGTGTAATCCTGTCACCAAGTCTACATATGAGTATTTTGCACTTCTGTGTATGCCAGAGCTATATCAGGGACCTGGAAGCAACAGGCAGTAATCTAATCTACATCATTACCCCTCAGATAAATGCTAAGCACCATGTTTTCAACAGCTGAGTGATTCTGCTCTTAATTACCCTGTGAGAAGCCAGCTTTGCTAGTCTACTTGTCACTGGGTTTACAGTACAGACACACTGTAGGGAGGAGTTTCTGCTGTGAGGTACAGTCCTGAAAAACCCATTTGCAGCACGCAGTCAAGGGCTACCTTTTTGTATCTTGAGTGTCTACTACAACATTCAGATGGCAACAAGATGCTCACAATGTACTTTTTGCAAGAGGAAAGTCTAGCCTTTGTGCTGATATATCCAGGGCTAATCTGAATCCTCTGAGTACAGGAGTAATTTCAGCTGATGGAACTGATCAGATTACTTTGTGCACTTCCACAAGAGTGATGTGATGAAACTTATTGGTGAAGATGCAAGACTTCAGAAAATAACAGCCAGAACAAAGAAAATCTGATTCTTTTGGAGCTTTAGTGACACCTACCGAAACCCAATGAAATCCACTCAAATATGACTGAAGCTAATATTTTAAGGTACGCATATGCACATGTATTTGGTTGCATACGTATACACACATAATGTGTATACGTACACATTATATTTGTATATAATACAAATTCGTCTGAATTTTCAGGAACAACCTCTTCTTAGCTGTTATTTGCTTGTACGAACATAGAAAAAAACCTGTTCCGTGTTTTACACTTTGTTTTTGAAATGTAACAAAAGAGGTTCACATCATATTCCTAAAACACCAAGTATACTTTTCTCTTTCTTAGCAAGGAGCCTGTACGTGTGTGCCTGTCTGCGCACAGCACTGTCTGTGCACTGTGCAGTATACACAAAATTTCTACAGCTAATGTGTCGCATCACAGAACTTACAAAACAGGTCAGGTTGGAAGGGACCGCAGCGGGTCGCCTGGTCCAACCTCCCTGCTCAGGCAGAGTCACCCTGGAGCACATGGCACAGGATCGCGTCCAGACGGTTCTCGGGTATCTCCAGTGCGGGAGACTCCACCACCTCTCTGGACAATGTTTCAGTGCTCAGTCACCCACACAGCAAGGAGGTTCTTCCTCACGCTCAGGTGGAACTTCCCGTGCATCAGTTTCTGCCCATTGCCTCGTCTCCTATTGCTCAGCACCACTGGGAAGCCCCTCAGTCCATCCTCCCGACACCATCCCTTCAGATACTTATAGACATTAATGAGGTCCCCTCTGGCTCGTCTCTTCTCTGAACAGGCCCAGCTCCCTCAGCCTTTGCTCGTAAGAAATAAGAACTCAAACACGGCCAAACACTCTCACTACGACTACGTGTTATTTATTTTTCACCCTTCGAATTCAAACCCCGTATCCCGCGGCTCCCCCTCACGCAGTCCCGCCCTTGCCCCTTGGCCCCTGCACCACGCTCTGCCGGAGAGACCGCTGGGGGGCGGAACCACTAGCTCGGGGGGGGGGGGGGGGGAAGTAGGAAAATGTGTCTCTGGCAGGCAGGAGAAAGCAACCTCCCTTGCGTTTACAGAGCCCTTCTTTTATCAAAATCCTATTTTTTTTTTTTTTACTGTAAAGAAGAAAAATCCCCAGACCTGCCCGGAGTGGCTGTCCTTGGCGTTCTCCCCGTTTGCGAATGGTCTATCCCAAGATGGCGGTGGCGGCCCGGCAACTCTGAGGCCCGGCCGGCGTGGAGCGAGCGGGGTTGGGGGCACCGGGAGCGACCGGAGCGGCCGGGGGGCAGCGCCATGGTGAGTGGGTCGTGTCGTGTGCTCGGGGCTGCCGGGTGCAGAAGGCAGGTTAGAGCCGTAGAGTAGCCCCCCAGGTTGCATATATCTGCTTATAACGCGTTTTGGTGGGTAAGTAAAGCCAGAAACCTTCATAAAAGCGTTTCCCCGAGTCAGGTGTGCTAGCCTGTAGAAAAGGCTTATGTTTTCGATGTTAGAGCCGTGTCTGGTGCGGCTTGTAGTCCTCCCGGCTGATGTTGAATTGCTGGCGTAAAAACAGCTGTCCAGACAGTTTTCCAGAAGCTAGGTGTGTCTTGATGAATTTCCTCGCGTCAGTTTCCCGTGTTTCTTGGATGAAGTTTGTTGTAGTTACTTAAGAATTCCTTTCTAGGGTTATATGTTAAACTGTATACGGTATTAGCAAATGTTTATTGTACCGATGTGTTGCCTTTTTGCAGCTGAATCAGTTGTTGGAACGTGTGAAATGTGTGTTGTGCGTGTGGTGAGATAAGTCACCAGTAGTCTCTTTTGCTTTGTCTCCAAACGTGTGATTGTAAGGTGTTGTTTTAAAATGAATACACTAGCACGCTCTGGACAAAATTTTTTTTGCAGGTGCATTTAATTTTTCATTGTGTATTAATGGTTAACGAAAAGCCCTTTTGCAGCCTCACAAGAAAAAGAAGCCCTTCATAGAGAAGAAGAAGGCGGTAACGTTTCACTTAGTGCACAGAAGTCAGAGGGATCCACTTGCTGCTGATGATACTGCTCCCCAGAGAGTTCTGCTGCCTACACAGAAAGTAAATACTGACTTTTAATTTTGTGGTTCATTCGGATAAGAAATGCTGTGGAGAAAAAAGTTTGTTTGCAGTCATACAATATAAAAACATACCCTGAGAGAAGGTAGTATTTAGTCCAGCTTATTAGAAAGAAGGGGATTTTGTAGGGAATTTGATAGTTGGGAGTTACTACATGGTAGTTGAAGGATGACTAACTGGCATTAGGGATATAAATATATTTTATAAAAAAACCAACAAAACTTGCCTGACCCACTGTGATAAACCAGGCTTTGTAAGTTATGTTGCTATCAGAAGAAGTTGTTTAAGGTCCTGCTCAGACAGCACGCAAACACTGAACTAGTTGATTATAATATTCTAATTAATTTTTGTTAGGGCAGTGAGTGGAGAGAGGACTACTAGGACTTTAGAATTCAGGCAGTCTCAATTGATGTATTACTCTTCTTTTTGCTAGTAAGTTTTAAATGGACTCAGGTAATGTATTTATTTTTATTACTTTTATACATTTATTAATTATACATTAACTACATGCATTTCTTTTTTCTATTTTCTTTTTGCCCCCCTTTCAAGGGGTGTGAGGAGCAAAGAAGGGAAGAACAGCGGAAGTACGGCGTCTTCTTTGATGATGACTATGACTATTTGCAGCATCTGAAAGAAGCCTCTGGTCCCTCTGAGCTGGTCCCTTCTGTACATGGACAGCAAAGCAGAATTGTTGTTACAAATGAGGGGCACATAGAAGATGAAATTCAGAGAATTTCAGTAAGTAGTATTGTTGTAATGATTACGCTGTTCTTTGGAGAATTTAGCCTCCTGTAGACACAATAACCGTATTCAACAAATGTTACTGTGACTGTGATCTCTCACTCTATATATGAGGATCCTTTTGACCCACAGTCAAGATTGTCCTACAAGTAAAATCAAAAGTTGGCAAGCCAGAGTTTATTGATGAACATTATTTTGCTAATGCAGTGTTAAAACACTTGATGTATCCATGACAAACATTTCTTTCCAGAGATGGTTTACAAAGGTATTTGTTTGAACAAGTCATGTGTTTTTTTGGGGTGGGTGTTTGTTTTTAAGGTTTTTAGAACTTTTGAATGCTCTGGAAGTTATGAATATGCCAGGTTGTATTACCAGCACACCATGTTTTTAAAGTGGAATGCAGCAAAACCCAGAGAGAATAAAAACAAACTTTTCAGTTGCTGGGATAACTTGTAGAATTCCATGATGCTGGATCATATTGGAATGGAAAATCAGTAATTACTTTGAAGCAATGATCTATTAGATGCCAGTGCCAGTTTAGTTGAGGGAGTTTGATTTAACCAAATACCAAAATTTTAGTCAAAACCAATGTTCTTAGTCAGGAATATCTTTCAGGTACAGTTTGGTGATACTATGTAAGATTTAAAGTTAGATTAGATGGACACGTTATGAAGCTTTTAATAAGCCTTTCAATAAAGAGGTGATTTAAAATGTTTGTTAGTATTCTACAAAACAAAACAAAAATGAATTTCAATGTTCCTGATGTACAGCCATTCTCTAAAAAGCTTCAGGGGTGCAAAAACTACTGTCTCTATACCTGGAGAATATTGACATGAGAATTAAAGCTACCAAACTTTACCTAGCTTTCATTGCATAACCTTAAAAATTTGCCACTGATCAAGTAATGCGTGTCTTAATATTCAAGTAGTACTCACAGACTTTCTTTGGGTCACATGAGTATCCACAGCTTTTTTTGACATGAGCTCAAAGGAAAAGCTGAGAACAAATATATTGTGATGACAACTTTTTGTTTCCTTTTCTAAGGCTCCATCTATTAAGTTACCTTCCTCAGTATTTGCCACAGAGTTTGAAGAGGATGTGGGCTTGTTAAATAAAGCTGCTCCTGTTTCAGGTATCTTTTCACTTTTTGTTTTGTGAGTTGCTATGCAGGAGCTAGATGATAATTATGGCTTTGATTATGGTGTTGTATTTGTTGGTTTAGAACAAGCTGAATAGCAGACATAAGGAATGATCTACAAGAGACCTGTGCTGCAATTTGAGACTATTTCTGTGATTGACTAGTAAGAACTTTTTGGCTTTGCTTGGAGGGGGCAGAATCTGTGAGCACCCTCTATTGTGTAGCAAAATACAAGCTAATAACAGGGGAAAACTGTAGATAACACTATTAATTTATTACTTTATCTGTTTGAATCCAAGTCTGGAACTGGATGTTGACTCAAAATTTCTTTTCAAATGCTGAGGACTGTTTACATTCCTTCATTAGTATTATTTCAGTTAACAGATTGTGAATACACTTTTGTAGTCTACAGCTATATTCATATTTTATAACAGGAAGGAGTTGTGGCAGATCTCTCTGTCCTGTCAGAAGGGTGCTAAAGACACATCTGTTCATTGCAGTAGAGAAACACTTCCTAACCTTCTGTAATGAAGAGAGTTTTAGGGCTGGGAGCTAGGGTTGCTAATTGATCATGTGGTACTTTAACTTGGATATTTTTCTTCTACAATATTCTGTATTAAAATGCATTTATAGAAGCTTAAGACCTCTGAGGAATCTTTTTTCTGAATGATAAAAATTGATCAGAGGATGGTGACTTGCCCTGGCTTGTATCAAATCTACAAATATTCTTGAGAAATTTTGTGATTCTTGGATTTGAGCTTTCCTTACTGCAAATTAACAGTCTAGCTGGATTGGTTTTGTATTGTCAGAAAAACTTTGGGTTGTTTTTTTTATTTGTGTTTTATTTTTATTTATGTGTTGTTTTGTTTTTTTAACTCTCTAGGACCACGACTAGATTTTGACCCAGATATTGTTGCAGCTCTTGATGATGATTTTGACTTTGACAATCCAGAAAATATCCTGGAAGATGATTTTGTTCTACAAGCAAATGGACCGCAGAAACGGTAGATAGAAAGAACTTTGTTGAACTGTTTGTCATATGTAAATAGGAAAGATGCTATTTGCTATTTCATGTGGTGGTGTAGCAAGCCAGAATTGGTTTCAGATTTCAAATTTGAATACTTCGGTGCGTTAAAAGAATAAAAACATTACCTTGTGTTATGTGAGTGGTAGCTTAAAAAATCAAATTTTCTTGTGTTATCTAGGAGATGAGTTTCATTTGTTACTTTGAGCTCATTGTTTACATGCAATGTTTGTGATAATAGCATTCTTAAACTACTTAAACATTGCCATCTGTCACATGTAATAGTATGGATAAAGGCCAGTGGTTGTTCCTGGAACCTTTACAAATTTTGCATTTTATTTATTTAGATTTAGATGTCGTTCTCATAATTTTATGAGCAATGAGAAGTTTTTCTCATTTTAGTATTCAAGAACGGAGCTAGTATTATTCTGCTTCGACATGTACAGCTGAATGTAAACATAACTTCACTCTTAGTGCACAAATCTGTGATCCAAGAGTTACCAGAGAAGTCTTCAGCTCCCAGAAAAAAGTAGTATAATGCCAAGTTTGGCAACACAGTTTCTGCTAAACTTGTTTTTCTTTTACTGGCTTAAAGATAATCACATTTTATCTTTCTCTCTCAGCATTTGAATTTGTTATTGCTAAATTGTTTCAGGTAACCCAACACTGGTCAGAGCTATGGAAAGGTCCATGTATTATTCTAAAACTGTTTTATACTTTTGTTCAAGGGGATCAGATGCTGAGGATGAAGATGAATGGGAAGATATGGAGGATGATAGTGATGAGAAGGATAGTTGCAGTAGTGATAAAGACTATGATTCGGAAGGTCCTTTATCAGATGATGGGGTTAATGGACAGAAAAAAGAATTTCTTTTTATGCAAGAAGAAACCAGGAGTCGTTTCACAGAATATTCTATGACGTCTTCAGTAATAAGACGGAATGAGCAGTTAACACTTTTGGATGACAGATTTGAGAAGGTGAGGTGGCTCAAGAGTGTAACTGTTAAGGGTGTTAAATGCTATTTTGTCTGTTGATTCACTCCATCAGGTGGTGTCCTGTATACCCATGAAAATCTTAAGGGCCTTCAGTAGTCAGCGCATCAAACAGCTATTCTTTGCATGTATTCTGCATTTAATTCTGTGTACATTAAGAGGCTTGTGTTACCTAGGGTATAGTGTTAATTGCTCTTGGAAGGTCTAACACTGATAGAATTAAACAAAATTACTCCAATCGCTGTGTGAGCATTCACAGTGAGTGTTACACTTTGTCTGAGAGGCTCAGTTCATAGAATTACAGAATATTCCAAGTTGGAAGGGACCCACAAGGATCAGCCAGTCCAGCTCTTAAGTGTATGGCCCATAGGGGGATCAAACCCACAGCCTTGGTGTTGTTAGCATCGTGCTCTAACCAGCTGAGCTAATCTCAGGGCTCAACACAGCAAATCATGTACAAGTGCCTGGTAAAGTACACATTCACGAACTGAGCAGTGACAGGCTTCTTAAGGTACAGATTGAAATAATAGATCAGGATAAGAACCATTTCCAGAAGCTGATTTATAAATTATTATCATAAGATACCTTGTGACTCCCATGCTTAAAGAATATTGACAGTAAGGAGGGAATCCTACTGCAGATGGGTTTGGCAGTTGTTCAGCAAATGAGAGGGGAGAGGAAAAGGGACAAATAAAAAGAAATATGTGGATCTTATTTAAACTGTCAAGAAGTTGCACGACAGATGTGATCTAATTATAGATAATCCACTTCTTTATTTTAGTTTTATGAACAGTTTGATGAAGACGAAATTGGAGCCTTAGATAATGTGGAGTTAGAAGGCTATATTAACACAGACAATGCTCGGTTGCAAGAAGTCCTGAATGATTACTACAAAGAGAAAGCAAAGAAGTATGTATTCCCAGAAGTACTTCACATAAGTCGTTAAGTAATCCTGTGTTTATATTGAAATTTTGGGTATGTTGTTTCCAGTTCATGTGCTCAAAGATTACATCCCACAACAGAAGCAGCTGCATATGAGTATTACCCGTTTTTGTGATAAAATTAAGCGGAGGAATTCTGTTTGTTTTAGTGAGTTTATGCTTTTTTTTTGGTATAATTGTATTGAACTTAGTGTAAGTGGTATCTAGAAGCATTCTTCCTTTCCCTCTTTAGTGTAACTTATTTTTCTCCTTATGCGTTTAGTTTTCTTTGTAACAGACTCTTTAGCCAAAAGCCATTCTGTCCTTCTTGTATGCAGCTGATTCTTCTCTATGCTTAGTTACATAATAATAAACTCACCAGGAACTGTTACATGGGTACCAGTGTTTGTAGCCCTGCAAAAATCAGTGCTTATAAAACAACCCTGTGTCAATGTAAGACTGCAATTCTATGGTATGTTCTCTTTGTCCTAAAACAGGTGATATTATCCCACAGATCAATGTCTAAGTGTTCTCACATTAGTCTTGTGTTTCCTGGTTGAAAGACATGGTAATCCCTTCTGCTGCCTTGCTTACAAACTCTTCTCTTTCTGCCCTCCAGTCCCAAGTATTGTGTGCCACATACTTTTGAAAAACGCAGAAATATTCCTTTTGTTGACTGTGTCTGTCCTAATATTTTTAGTTTATTTTGAGGCAACTTACTTAGGAAACCCAATTTTTCCTGCCCGTTTCTTTGGGAATAGCTTTCTTGGGTTTGGAGTTTTATTGTGAAGGGAGTCTGGGTTTACATAATTGCACATTTTCAAGAAAAGGTAAACTGTAATTTTTTCTTCTCTGGACTTCTTTGAAGTTGTGTGAAACTGGATGCTCTTGAACCCTATGAAGATTTGGACTCTCCTGCAAATGAAGAGAGTGAGGAAGAAAAGGAAGAAATAGTATCTGTAGTTATTGAGGAACCAAAAGAGAAGTGGGATTGTGAATCCATCTTGAGTAAGTATTTTGGAGTTTACTTATTTATTCCTAGGACTTCAAAGTAAATGATAAGTGATCTCAGAACTTTTCTAGCAGTGGTTTAGGTAAAACAGTTTATGCTCTGAGCACAACAGCAGGAATTTCCAAAGCCAAAGTAGTAGTACAACTCATAATAAACTTACTTCATTTCTCTTTGCAAGCCCTTCTTCACTGCTTTCTTTCTCCTTTGTGCCCTAGGTACATATTCAAACCTATATAATCATCCGACCCTTATTAAGGAGCCATCAAAGGTAAATTATTGAACTTATTGAAATGAATAACACTAGGAAAACTTGACACAAATGTGCGTTTTTTTTCTCAATGGATATCAGCTTTTAAAAGAAGGAACAGAAAAGAGGGTTAGAGAGGGTGTTAGCCTCTGGTATTATTTCTTCTTATAAGGGAATACTAAGTGCGTGCCTACTAAAGTTCTTTTTTTTTTTTTTTCTTCTCAGTAATATTAAAATAAAAGGGGAAAAATGTTTTTCTTGTTCTGGGAGGCCAGATTCGGTTCACAGATGTGTTTGATTTCTTACTTTGGGATTAATGTTCGTTTTTCTGGAGGAAGAAAATAGTGTGGGAAACTTACATGTTTATTACTCTCAAATCTGAATCTAGTGTTTTTATACTGCTAACGCAGTGCAGTGTGCACCTCTTGTAGAGGACAGTAGGGACCATTAATACATATGCACTCTCTATTTTAGCCCAAGCCAATAAAAATTTCTCAGAAGACTGGAATTCCTCTACATGTCTTGCCTCAGAAAGGTCTAACTGCTAAGCAGGTTGAACGCATGCAAATGATTAATGGCAGTGACCTGCCGAAAGCGTCAACACAGCCGCGTTCCAAAGATGAGAGCAAAGAGGATCGCAAGGCTAGAAAACAGGCAATAAAAGAGGAGCGAAAGGTACTTATTATTTAAAGTAAGACTTTGCAAAACCATATTGTATTATCTGTCTTATGAACTTTATTTATAGCTCACTTGTTTTCATGTCTGGAAGCAATGGGAATAAGTTGCTGGTCTCAAAGGACTAATTATTGTTCCTTCAAAAAAAAAATCTACTAGAGAGAAAGTTAAGATAACTTTGTCATCCTGGTTTCCAATGTCAAAACTTTGGGTTTGTTATTGTGGCCAGTACTGCAGATAAAACTTGGGAAGGAACTTCAGATTTCCTTACAATCTAGAGTAGCAAAGGAAACATTTATGATGTTTCAGGTCACATAAAGTGAAAAGTATCTGAAAGAAACATGGAAAATCTAATTGGCCACAATTAAATACTGGCTGTTTTACTTAGGAACAGAAATAGTCAGTGTTATTAGAAGCTTCAGGTAACAAGATGTTAATCCTGGTGGTAAAGATATTATTTGACTTCTGCTAATTAGTGCCATAAATGATAATATTGTCCAGATTACTCTTGTTCTCATGATCTAGAACAGTTAATTAGAATTGTTTGATTTTGTGTGTTAATTCCTATTTTGTAAATTTCTAATTATTCATGTGCATAGGAACGCAGAATGGAGAAGAAAGCCAACAAGCTTGCCTTCAAATTGGAGAAGACGAGGCAAGAGAAAGAGTTGCTCAATCTGAAACAAAACGTTCAAGGACTGAAGCTGTCTTAATGAAACTGAGAAGCTTATTGTGGAAACATCCTTAAGTTCTCATTTGTATTGAGAAAGGGAACTGCCAACTGGAGAACTTTGCCAGTCCTGCTCAGAGGGGGTTGTTAAGATCTCACTGCAACAAGACGCAGTAATTTGTTATTCTTTCTGAAATTAAATTCTACATCAAACAGCGTGTTAGTAATGTTTATTCTGTTGTGAATGACAGGGGAACTGTTGCAAAGTTTCATTACAGTATAAATGTATTAAAATTATAAAATCTATTTTTATTACATGCTGAACAGGGTGTTATATATATATATTTGAATGTATTCAGCAAATCAGCAGAATCCTGCACATTTGATCTGATTAAATTCTTCTATTATTTCATTTTACATAGCAGTATTTTCATTTATGTCTTCTTTCTCTTATACTGCTGGTTGAATATAGTGCCTTGACATAGCACAGTTTTGAAAGTCAAGGAGTTTTCACCCCCTTCACCTTAGTTCTTTTCTGGGTAAGTTATTTATTGTTTTGGTACTATTACAAAAGCTGTAGAATAAGCTTTTGTAAGCAGAGGTGTCTGAAAAGCTGTTGTGTAGCTGGACATCCCTGTTTCCTAACCTAGCTTTTATGTTTCATGGGAAATAAGATGTATTTCAACAGATGTTGCAGTTACAGTAGTTAATGACCCCTTACCATTGCTATTGGAATTGGCTTTGCTGAAAGTATTCACTCCCAGTAGTGTGGAAAACAAAACAGGAGATAATTAGAAAAATGTTGCAGATAATTAGAAAATGTAGTAGATAGTCATGGTCTTGATTTTCCTGAAATACTCTTTCTCAGGTCTTGCATTCTGTTTGGTTTCATTGAAATACAAGCTTAAGACCCAACACAACTTTTTGAAGATGAGCAGAGGGCCAGAATCTAGGCTTGGTATGATCTTAAATGTTTATGCTGTGTATGTGAGTTATTTTGATAGTGGCCAGTCCATTACATGTGAACGAAATTAATAGTATTTGTAGTCAGTCAGAAATCCTTCTGTATTATTAAGAATCCCTCATGCTTAGGTCTTTAGGCTATGGACTGAGCAGTCTTCTGTCTTTAGGTGAAAAGTTAACCATTATACTGTAAGGAACACAGTAACCAACACATCAGTGGGGGGGCCTAACTACTGCTGAATTCAAAGCATTTGAAATATTCCTAAAATACTTTTGTGAATACTAAGTGAATACAAGCTAGCAGAGGGACTGATGAGGCTGTTTAATGTACAGAAACAATTCAAAGTACTTGGTTTTACTGGAGGGAGGCTTTTTTAATATATTCTGGTAAAGTAAGATGATTTTTGAGAAGGGAATAAAGAGGTATTTGAGTCAACAAGTCTCTTGATCACTGCTCAGAAAACTAAAGTGTCAATGCAGTATACACATCTAGATTAGGCCTTCGTTTTCTAAAATGTTCTGTTAACGGAATCAGAAATCATCTGTAAGATTAGGAAAAAGTTTCAGTTTTCCTTTAGCTAGTTTCCTTTACCTGTACTAGTTTTCATGTGTTTCACAAGCTTGAGCAGGGTCTGCCTGTGTCATAATTGCTAATGTAATCACTGGTAGGGTGGTAACTTGGATGGTGAGCTTTTGAGTAATGAATACTGACCACCTAGTACTCGTGACTCCTAACAACAACACAGAAAAGGAAATCTGAGAAGCAGTTCTGTTGAGATGAGTCAGATACCAGGAAAGAAGTTAAATGGAACAAGTGAGTAAGAGACGCTGTTCAGTTGTTTGTGTGGAATGTGATTTTGTGATTTACTAAAAAGGACGGTGCACTGCTAGATTTCTCATTGCTGATTCAATGATACTGTGCTTGTAGCTAAAGTCCTTTTTCTTTAAAAAAAAAAAAAAAAAAAAAAGCTCCTCTATCAGTCAAAACCTTGAGGGGATGAAAAAGGATAAAGAGGTGGGGGAGGCAGAGGAAGACTCTTGAAAGGAAGAGTATAATCCAGCCTCAGGACAGACACAGCTGTTGATTGGGAACAAAAGAGAAAAGACATTTTTGACTCTTTTTTCTATTGCCTTTGTTTAAAAGTTATGGAATTGCTTAGTTCCACTTGCAATCAATGAAACACTGTAGTAATGTTAACTCTGTGCCTTGGAGTATGGTAAAGTCCTAAGGAAAAGGTAAGAAACAAAACCAGTCACTCATCTGCTTAGCAAGACAAAGATTTCTTTTGTTTTAGCAAGAGCAGGTAAAGAACAGTTAAATGAGAAGTCCTTACAGAAGTTAATTCAGAGAAGTACCTCTGTAGCGTTACCAGTCTAATGAAAAGGACTGTGTTATTCAAGTTTTCCTAAGGAATGCTTTTGTTTAATAAAAATAATGTCCCTGCTCTGAAATGAGTGAGTGTATGTGACTGCATTTGGTGTCAGAGGGGCCTAAAACTACTTTCCATGTAACTTTAACACCTATTTTTTTCCAAAAAATTACTGATTTAAAAACAAACATCCCCAAAAAATTGACATCTACAAAGTAAGATCATCTTGGAATGCTGTTTAGCATATCGTGAAAATGTTCTGTTTTAATAATGATCAAGTCACACATTGCATGGCACCTTCTACCTTCTGAAATAGCAGCAGTTTAGCCTGAGCCATTACAGGGTGTCATTAGCTCCTACTGACTTCCAAACAAAATAGAGTAAATCTTGGTGCGGATCACCTGCCCTTGCTTCCCAGCCCCCCTCCCTGAATTTAGAGAGCGATGAACTTTAGTGTTCCATCATCTCCTCAGCCAACCGTGATGTCATTGTGAATGCACATACCTAAGCAGTCATGTGCAAAACAGAATGCTGCCTGTTGCAGCAAAGGAGAGCTTGTGCTTAGTAGGAACAGGGTAAATAAGGAGGGAGTTCTGCAAAAGGGAACCCTGGCATGGAACTGGTGAGTTGGATTCTGTAATCCTTGTGAGCCTTTTCCAATTCAGGATATTCTGTGATTCTATGGAGATGTCCCTTTCTGACAATGAAGTACTGTTTCAGCAAGGGCTCAGTCCAAGTGCCGACTCTGGTGTAGTCAAGCTGTCCTGTACTGTGTAACAGACTCTTGCATGGTTTGCATTTTACACAGCTGCCTGAAGTCAAGATCTGGCTCCTTCTACAACCTGTGGAAAACATTCTGTACAAGATGTTCTGGTAAAACAAAAATCTTTTTTTTTTTTTTTTTTTTTAATGGGAATGCCAATGCATTTAAGTGAAAGGGGAAGGAGGAGGTGACTGCTAGTAGAGAAGAGGGTTGAACACTTCTAAAACAGCAAATTATCTAGTAACTGCTTTCATTAGTGAACTTGATTGGAGAATTAATCGATGTGTACAGAAGTATTGTGACTTCATTTTCAGTCTTGCACTGTCTTAATTTACCTTCTTATTCAAAAGCATGTCCAAAAATTTCTTTTATATTGAATTTAAAATAACGTATTTTCTCTTGGTGAGGCATAAATTACTAACCTGAAGCTTCCTTTTTGTTCCAGGTTTTTAGGCTGAATTTGTTATTTGAGGCTTCTTGGGAAAAACAGACTAATAAACCATCTGATAAGTAGTCCCTTTGACAGCATAATGTGGACACCAGGCTCTGTTCCAAAGCCTGCTGAAGTGAATGAAAAGATTCCCCTTGACCTCTCTGATCCCTGGATTACAAACTGAATGGGTGGCTGCACAGTTTGCCTGGCACAACTCAACTGCACGTTTTTTCTGCAGGGGTGGGGCTCTGCATGCACCCCTCTGCTCCTCAGTTTGTGTTACTGATCCTGTGCCTCTGAGGTAGATCAGATCATCCCTGCAATAGAACGGAAAACTGATTTAGGAAAAAAAAAAAAACCAAGAACAATACGCTTGAATCTGAGTGACCGTGGAGCACCAAGACAAAGGTGCAACTACTCTGCGTTGGTAGTTTCATGTCTGGTATCTCAGATCAGGTGCGGGAAGAACACAATGGTTTAATTTAGCAAAACAGTTTGAAAAGAGATACATCTACATTTTGGGAGAGGTGAGAAGTTTCATGTCACTGTGACTAGTGTGAAATACAAGTCTTATAATGGCTCTCTGTGCCCCAGTGATACAGGACTGGTATGCTCCTCAGTGGGCAAGGCATAGGTATTTGCTGCTCTTTTGGTCAGAGGAGTATTCTTCTTGAGTTTGCTGTCAAAAATGTCTAGAAAGAGAGGATAAAGACCTGAAGTGCATGAGTAAAAGGTTCAAAGGGAAATGAGAATTTCAAAATGTGTTGGAGTAGAATGGGTTTCTTTTTGGTCCAGCTGAGCTGCAACCAAAATGCCTTGCTCAGGCAGCTACTTAATAAGAAAATAAGAAAAGTGAAGTTGATGCTAAAATTTGGCATTAGATATCTATCTACCTAAAATTTTTCTGTGCTATCTGTAGTTTTCCTTCTGTGCTGTCAAGTTATGGGTGCTGGTAGGCAACTGCTCCAATTCAGTCTGGGGCTGTGGCTAGTTCAGTGGTGTTGGTAGGAAGGACAGCACTGCTGTTTGTCAGAGGAGGCCCCACTCTGAAATACTTATCTAAACTCAGAGAACTAAGAATGTAAATCCTGGCCCCTTGAACAGGATCAGACTGTTTTCCTTCTTAAGAAAAAAAAGGAAAGAAAACCAGGTGTGGTGGAGGAGTCCAACGGGACAGCTCCTGTTCACAGACGCAGTTTGTTCTTTTCTGCAAGTCGTTGTTTGTACTGGCTTCCAGCATGTCCCTGAGCAGAACTAACTGGAAATGGCTTCTATTTCTTATTTGTGCTGAACTGCAGCTGTACTTGGATAGCTTTTTAAAGTTTTGATGAACTCCTTCAGGAGTTAAACTGAACCCAAAATAAATACTTCTGCAGGTCCCTGCTCCTGAATATAAGTAATTTTAAAGCCTGAACAAGGAAGCATCATTAACAAAGCATGACTCCAACCCATTAAAAAAATGTTTTTCTTTGGATCCCAGCTGATACACGATCCAATGTGCAAGAAAGCCTTCAATGGAAAGTGCAAGCCTTTCAGCATTTTGAAACGGAGACTGCAGGGAAATCACCACTGTGAAGAAGCAGCCCCCACAAAAGCTGTAGTTAAAATTGAAGTGTGTGTGTGTTATCTCCATATGAAGTCTTTCATTCAGTAACACTATTGTTTCCTCCAAGGACAAAGCCTGGATGTTATGGATGAGTCTCACATATGTGCTTGACCGGGTGCCAAATTCTTTCCTCCCCCTCCCTGTGCGGCTAGTGTTTGGGAATATTTCTCTGTTGAGAAGCCAAATCAGTAGGTGTCGTGACTACCCTGGGTATGTCAGTGTCTCTGTTCTTCTGGGAAATGTCAAAATATGCATTTTAAAGACGATATGAGAGTCTAACAGCTTCATCTTCACCTAAATCTGAACGAGAGCATGATCCAAGAGGGTTGGTACATGAATGCCCCAGGTTGAACCTGAGAGCTGTCAGTGCCCCTTAAGTTAAGAGATTCACTGCTATTGAACTGAAGGCTTTAAAAATGTATTTGAATTGAACTTATTTACAGAGATGGAGGAGAAGATGCTTAAGCTTTTACTGGAACAAGTATATTTGTTGGGGAGGAGGGGAATACACATGGATATGCATATGTATTATTTTACTCAGAGGTGCCAAACCGTTGCTGATTGGGTATCCATGCAGACTGCTGTTGTAGAATGTCTTTTAAAATCAGTTTTGCAAAGAAACAGAAGTGCACAAAGGTTTAAAGCAAGAAGAATGTGACAAGTGGTGAAGGGAAGGTGTTGGTCATAGTGTCTTTTCTATTCCCTCTTAAGCACTCTTTGGTCTGCCACGACCAGGGTGTTCTGCTGAAGTGCATTGTTCTTTTATCCATTTTCTAGTGCTGTCAATAGACAGCGAAGGTCTAAATCAGCTTTCCTCTGCCTTCCAAAAAAAGCAAATTTCTTTTGTTTGTAATGCGCTTTTTTTTTCCCTCAGAAAGGAAGAACCCTTGCTTGGGAGAAGTATAGTTTGTGTCTTCTCTTATTTCCATTACAGAAACAGCTAAGGAAGAAATCTAACTCGAAGCAGAGGATTTTGTTAATACTTTTCAATCAGCCAAGCAAGTCACAAAAGCTGTGAAGGAAGGCCACCCTCTTCTACCGCCTCCCCCGCCAAGCATGAATCCAGGTTTGGGGTCCTCTTTATATTGTTGCTGATCTTGGACTGATCTTTGGTAAAGCAGTGACCTCTTATTAACCGCAGATGGGCTTCAGTTTTGCACCCTTGGCACAACACAATGGGAGCATTAATGCCCTCCATAATTGCGTAGGAGTGCAAAGCTGAGGCAGTGAAGAGGAAGAGAAAACTTACTGTACCTCTTAAGTTTAAAGGCAGCAAGCTTGGGATCTGACATTAACGCTTTGGGCGGAGAGTCAGGATAGCTGTACTGTAATATAACAGAGCGTGAAATACATCCTCTTGCTATTCAAAACAACTGCACTGCACATAAGCACACCACTCCCACGTGGTGGCTTTTCCACTGTCCCCTTCCCCACCCAGCTGTGCAGTCAGGGGAAGTCATTTAGCAAAAGACAGGTTTGGTTTACTACAAATACCAGATTTGGTCTCTGCACAGAGCTCACTGTATTACAAGTTACAGATCCAAAATGATGCACGTACAGCCAATATCTTATGATAATGTGATTTATAAAATGTGGGAGCAATCTTGGAAAGGGTTTCAGTGGAGTCCTGCCTGCATTAGGAAGGCGGAGAGCAGGAGGGGGATGGGGGGGCTCTCTGGGCTCACTTCTAGAGTAGAAATTCATGACTGATAGCAAAAGCATCTGCCATGACTCCAGCCTCTCTCCTCTCCTAGATGATGGTGATGCAGTATAAGCAGCAGGACACCTCTTCCTTTCTTGACGGGGGTCAAACTTCTCTCTGAATTTCCACTGCTGAATTCTTTAATGATTCTGTTATTTCTTGTCTACCAACTTTAAGAGCAGACCCTCCCTTTCCTTCTCCCTATTGGAGGAAACCAAGGTCTGCAAGAGCAGGAGTAGTTGTGGAGAAAGGAAGTAAATAACTGCTTTTTAGGGAGGACAAATTGCTGAGTGGCCTAGTGTGTATATCCTATACTACAGGGCTATATATTCCCATACTATAGGACTGGAGAGAAAGTACATGGATTTTGGAAAGGAGAGGGAGGTTCCCTTATCCTCTCATCCTTCTCCAAACAGAACCCAAAACCTCCCCATTCTCCCCTGAAGTTCCAGGTGGCCTACCAGCCCCCTAAAGCCAGGCATCTGCCCTATCTTGTCCTCCCCTCCTCTGGGTTCAGAACCATTATGCCCATGCTGCTGGTCTGGAACTGGCTTTTGATGGCTGCTTGCACCATTTTTTCTGTGTTGTTACAGAGAGAAATGGTTTGTAAAAATGCTATATCCTTAGTATTTGGGATAAGAACACTTGGGCTTCTTTTGTAGAAAAGGCACTGGACAGGGAGAAAGGGTCTGGAGATGGCAAGGGTGGTGTGATGGCTGAATTGTGACTGCACTGACCCTGAACACTGTTCATTGAAATGAGTCGAACTGCACCAGCCATGTGGCACTGAATAGCTTTTAGTAGAATCAGGACTGTAAAACTGTCAAAAAAGACTTTAGAAAGCACCACTGTGTTCTTCACCATGCTGCTTCACACCCAGAAACCTGGCTCTTAGATGTGGCTTGACTGGTGGGGCACAACTTCTTCAGCAGTGTTTTGCTAAATCACAGAATCCTGGAATGAATTGGGCTGTAAAAGACCTCTGAGATCATAGAGTCCAACCTGTGACCCAACACCACCATGTCAATTAGACCATGGCATTAAGTGCCACATTCAGTTAAATGCCTTCAGGTGACTCCACCACCTCCCTGGGCAGTCCATTCCAATATCTATTCACCCTTGCTGTGAAGAAATTCTTCCTAATGTCCAACCTAAACCTCCCCTGGCGCAGCTTAAGACAGTGTCCTCTTGTCCTGTCCTTCATTGCCTGGGAGAAGAGGCCAACCCCCACCTGGCTACAATCTCCTTTCAGGTAGTTGTAGAGAGTGATGAGGTCTCCCCTGAGCCCCTTTTCTTCAGGCTAAACAACCCCCACTCCTCAGCTGCTCCTCACAGGACTTGTGCTCCATTGCTTTTACCAGCTCTGTTGCCCTTCTCTGGACACACTCCAGCACCTCAATGTCCTTCATGAAGTGAGAGGCCAAAAGCTGAACACAGGATTTGAGGTGTGGCATCACCAGTGTTGAGTACAGGGGAAGAATCACATTAGCCAACCTCCAGTTTTCCGGGACCTCCCTGCTTAGCCAGGACTGATGGAAAGTGCTTCTGCCAGCTCCCTCACCCTAGGATGAATCTCATCTGGTCCCATAGGCTCGTGAGCATCTAAGTGGCTCAGCAGGTAACAAACTACTTCCTCCTGGATTATAGGGTGTCCATTCTGCTCCCCATCCCTGTTTACCAGCAGGGGGCCAGGGGGATAAGCGATCTTACTATTGAAGACTGAGGCAAAGAAGGCGTTAAGTACCTCAGCCTGTTCCTCATCATTCGTGGCTATATTCCCATGCAGCTCCAATAAATAACGGAAGTTTTTCTTGGCCCTCCTTTTGTTATTAATGTATTTATAAAAACACAAGTGTCCAGGTTAAAGTTCTAACTGAGCTTTTGCCTCTGTAGTCTTCTCTCTACATGACCTAATAACACTTCCTGAGTTGTCTGCCCCTTTTTTCAAAGGTAATACACCCTCTTTTTTTCCCCGAGTTCCTGAGAAAGCTCTGTGCTCAGCCAGGCTGATCTTCCCTGTTGGCTCATCTTTCGGCACATAGGGACAGCCTGCTCCTGCACCTTCAAGATTTTTTTCTTCAAGCATGTCCAGTCTCCCTGGGCCCCTTTGGTTTTAATGGTTGCTTCTCCAGAGACTCTCTAAACCAGTGTCCTGAATAGGCTAATGTCTGCCCTCCAGAAGTCCCGCACAGAGGTTTTTTTGACACCCCTCCTTACTTCACCAATTTTTGATAACTATCACATCGTGGTTGCTGTGCCCAAGACAACCTCTGACCACCACATCTCACACTAGCCCTTCTCTCTTTGTAAACATCAGGTCTAGCAGGGCCCCACCCCCAGAAGACTCACTTACCAGCTGCGACTGCAAGTTGTCTTCCACACACTCCAGGAACCTCCTAGACTGCCTCCTCTCTGTTGTGCTAAGTTTCCAGCAGGTTAAAGTTTCCCACAAGAACAAGGGCTGGCGATTGTGAAACATCAGCCAGCTGCTTATAGAACAATTCATCCACCTCTTCATACTGGTTAGGTGGTTTATAACAGACTCCTACCAGGATATCTGCCTTGCTAGCCTTCCCCCTGATTCTCACCCATAGGAACTCAACCTCATTCTCCTTCCCTCAAGCTCTATGCAATCAAATCACTTCCTAAGGTACAGAGTCACCCCACAACCTCTCCTCCTTCTCCTGTCCCTTGTGAAGAACTTATAACCATCCACTGCAGCACTCCACTTATGTGAGTCATCCCACCACATTTCCGTGATGGGAACAATGTCATATCTCTCCTGCTGCACAATGGCTACCAATTCCTTCTGTCTGTTACCCATACTGCATTGATTCCTTTTCCCCCTTTCAGACAGGTGAATCCCATCTGTCTCCAGCAGGCCTGATGCTGTATAAACAGCCCAGCCCACGACAAGAAAAAACCAAAATTCCACTGATGGCACTACTCTTTAAGCTACTTGTTGATCATATGGGTCTTCCTGTTCCTTTCAGTATTCATCCAAGTTAGTCCAGGGAGTATCCTGGTAATGTCCCTTCCCTGGGCTGCAGGGAAGCAGCAGACTTCCCTGTGGGATGGCTCCACAGGACTCACAGTTCTCCTCAGAAGTGAGTCACCCACTATGACTACCCTTCTTTTTTTCTTAATACCTGTAGCTGTAGTCTGCCTGATTGACTGCACTGATCTGGGAGGTCCCTCTAGAAAGATGTTCTTTTTCACTGTCATCTGCCTGACCCTCGAATTCCAGAGCCTCATACCTATTCTGTAAGGGCTCCTGGAAAGGTGAGGGAGGCCTGGAAAGGATTTTTCTACCTCCCCAGGCAGTTTCCACTCCCCTCCTTTTATGTCTTCTGCCTGATGGCAAGAGGGCAGGGCTCCTCTGACTTTCTGGGCTTCCAGCTGCTGCATTTCTCTCAGGGATGGAAGGATGCAACTCCACCTGATGCTCAGGTGTCCCTGGGCTCAGGAACCCTCTGTACAGGTCTATCTAACCCTCATCCCTGAATCTACTTCAATTGCTGCTGCTGCCACCTCAACAAAATAGCAGCCTTAATGATAAGTCTTCAAAAGTAGTCTTAAAATGATTGGGTTTGTCTATGCTAGGAATTTTTAAATAATGCCTTTCCTGCAGACTTGTTTATTATGAGGTTGGGGGTGGCTAGGAATAGGACAAAGATAATAAAATCTGCTTTTATTAATCCGCAGGGATTTATTTCTGAAAGCAATTACTGTTTGCTGGGTTAATACCATAAGCACGTATTTTAAAATCCCAAGTATTTTTCTGGAGAAAGTTTTTGTAGTACTCCGAGGTTTGTACTTTGGGAGCTGATGGGAACTCATCATGGTTACCTGCTGGTGGAGCCAGGTTTTGAACTGCATCTTGAGTGCTCCAGTAAAGCAGGGCAATTTTTCTCCTGTACTGTATAAAGTGTGACACAAGCTGTTCCTTTTTTATGGTCAGACTACATTCAGTGTCCACACTGCTCACGGAGGTTTGGTGGGGCTGCAGCACAGAGGCACATGGAGTTTTCTGAAGAACAAGCTGTCTACCATGCTGCAAAGATCCCTGTACAGGCTTTGGTAAGTACATACAGTCACATTTGCATGGTCCTGGAGACACATTTATGAAGTTTCATGGTGAGTAAAGACCTATGTTATTTTCAAACTCTTTAAACAAGGTACATGCTGAATGTCAGCTGGGAGTTGCCCATAACTGGAACCCTTTGTCTGATGAAAAAGTGACAGACTATGATAATACAAAAAAGTTGGGACAACAATTTCCTCAGGCTCTTCTGCAATTGGATTCCAGGGTAATTCCAGGTAATTCTGCTGTAGGGCAGCAGAAAACTGGCAAATTTTGCAATACAAGAAGAAAACTCTTCCTGTCCATTAGGGCTCCCTGCTTTGGGAGGTTTGCTGTTCCCTTGTCATTAGACACAAGGCCAAAGGGCTGAGCCCTTTTGAGGGATAAGAAAAGTGAAGGTAATCATCAGTCTCTTGAAGTGACATCCTTTTTAGTTATAGAAAAAAGAATAATATAAACTGTTCCTTTAGGAGAGTTTGTTGGTTTTGTTGTTGTTGTTGTTGTTTTTTGTTAAAGATGTTTGAAAATATTATTACTTTTTCACTTGTTTTGGGCAGAAAAAATAACTTCCAGGTGAGAGAGGGTGGACCTTTTTTCCTTTTCCTTCCTAGCACTGCTTCAACAGTGATTTGGAGAGTTTTCACTGGGCTCCATAACCTCCTTGCTAGAGTTGAGTGGTGATTGTGCATCTTCTTTTACTAGGACAAGCAACCATTGACCCAGAGAAAAACTCCAACATAAACACCTGCTGTGTTATCGCTTCTGGAGAGAGTACAAAAAGGTGCCAACACAGAAAAATCTAGCCTAGGTAGAGTTCAGTTAGTCGTATTTATGTTTTTCTTGTATCAAACTCTGTTGTATTTGAGGCGAGTGAGGCATTTTTAAAGCAGATCATAGGCTTTGGAATCCAGTTTTCTGATAGAATAATGTCAAACTCTAAATTTTGACTTTTTCTGGGAATTTTTTAACGTCTTGACATGAAATCCTAAACTCATTTCCATACAATACTTGTTAGAAATGAGAAGGGTCAACAATTTCCAAGTGAATGTTGTTGATATTGAATGGCTTTCCTGGTCATTATCCTGCTCCATTGTCTGGAGTGTATGCACAGAGGTTTTCATCTGGGTCCTGAGGAGGGACTTAGTGTTTTCAATTAGACATCCTCAAACACAAGTATTTACATAGACCTAAAATATGCAGTCTGGGTTTGAGGTTTATTCTGTCCCATAAAGGACTCTGTAGCCTTTAATCTTCAATTTCAAGATTTATTCCATCATTCTTACCTTTTCTTAGGTCAGTTTAGAAGAAGCGTGTTGTTTGTTCCATATGACTTTGCCCTTGTTGATTTAGCCTTAAAAATAACACTACCACTTCCCTAAAACAATTCCCCCTATATAATGCGTTTTCTAGAACCCATTGCTGCTGGTAATCATGACTCAGTCTATGTTTAGAAGATGTTTTATAAAGTTATTTTAAGGGTTATTTGTAGCATAACATGTGAATGATAATACAAACTCCTCTTTGTATCAGTATCTTTGATCCCCACGTTTCTGGAGTTTGTGTTGAATTTATATAGTTTATCATGATTTATGGCCAATGATTTTTTTTAATAATGATCTGCAGAGACCTCTTTAGAAGTACTGAAGAAGACTGGAAAATCTTTGGGTTTATCTACTGGGAAAAATTCTTCAGGAAAGTTTGGGTAAGAAATGATTTTTTTTTTTAATTTCAACATTACAACATAAAAGGGCCTTTATTGATTTTGTGATATACAGTATCACAGAATCACAGAATCACAGAATATGCTGGATGTGAAGGGACCCACAAGGATCATCAAAGTCCAACTCCTGGCCCTGCACAGGCCTATCCCCAAGAGTCACACCATGTGCCTGAGAGCATTATCCAAATGCTTCCTAAATGCTGTCAGGCTTGGTGCTGTGACCACTTCCCTGGGGAGCTTGTTCTTCACTGCCCTCTAAGTGAAGAACCTTTTTCTAATATCCAACCTAAACCTCTCCTGACACAATTTCAGGCCATTTCCTTGGGTCCTGTCACTGGTCCCCAAAGAGAAGAGATCATTGTCTACCCCTCCTCTTCCCCTCATGAGGAAGTTGTAACTGCAGTCTCCTTTTCTCCAGGATGAACAGACCAAGTGACCTTAGCTGGTCCTCATATGGCTTCCCCTCAAGGCACTTCACCTTCTTTGTTGCCCTCCTTCAGATGGTCTCTAAGAGCTTAATGTCTTTCTTATATTGTGTTGCCCAAAACTGCACACAATATTCAAGGTGAGGCCACACCAGTGCACAGCAGAGCAGGACAATCCCCTTCCTCAACTGGCTGGCGATGCTTTGCCTGATGCTCCTCAGGACACGGTTGGCCCTCCTGGCTGCCAGGGCACTGCTGATTCATATTCATCTTGCCATCAACCAGGACCTCCAGGTCCCTTTTTGTGGCACTGCTTTTCAGTATCTCACTCCCCAATCTGTACGTACATCCAGGGTTGCCCTGTCCCAGGTGCAGAATCTGGCACTTTCCCTTGTTGAACTTCACATGGTTGGTGATGTCCCAGTTCTCTAATTTGTCAAGGTCTCTCTGCAGGGCCTCCCTGCCTTTGAGGGAGTCAACAGCTCCTCCCAGTTTTGTATCATCAGCAAACTTGTTCAGTATCCCTTCCAGTCGTATGTCCAAGTCATTTATGGAGATGTTGAAGAGCACAGGGCCCAAGATGAAGCCCCACTAGTGACAGGTTCCCAGTCTGATGTCACCCCATTCACTATTACCCTCTGTGCTCAACCCTCAGCCAATTGCTCACCCACCACATGATGTGTTTATCTAGTTGTGTGCTGGGAATTTTGTCCAGAAGGATCCTGTGAGAGACAGTATCAAAATCTTTACTGAAATCCAAAAAGATTACATGAACAGGCTTCCCTTGATCAAGTAGGTGCATTAGCTTGTCATTAAAGGAAATTCAGGTTTGATGGCAGGATTTTCCTCTCATGAAGCTATGCTGGCTGTGACCAATGACAGCATTGTCTTTCAGGTGTTTTTCAGTATATCTAGCTGCAGTATGAGCTTCTTTGTATTATTTGAAGCAATTAGTTGCACTGAAACTTTTGCAGGGCTCCTCAGGCCCCCAGTGTAGGCTGCTGAGAAATTAATTTTGGAATTAAATGTTCTTTCATCTGGATCAGCCCCATCTCAGGTAGGCAGTGAATGTGCTCTGCTGTAACAGGCATCTTGAGAGAATTTGCTGCTTGATAATGCCAACCTCTCCGGCAGATCTTGTGGTCTTACAGTTTCCCAGACCATGATGTTTGGGCTTCTGCTCCTCAGACCACGCAGTCAGTGGGGTTCCTGTCTTGGGCCATGCATAGCCATGTCAGAGCAGCAAGAAGGCCTCCAGCCCCTGTGTGAGGTGGTCGTGGTGCTGTTGCTCCAGGGGATGGCTCAGATGATCAGCATTTTGCACCACTGTGACACGTATACAACCGCAGAATATGAGATCCCAGCAGGAAACGTGGCCATGAATGATTCCTTATAGCTGGCAAGGCATTTTGAGCCTGGGAGATGAGCTTGTGAGAGTGCTTGGAGCATGGCATGAAGAGAAATGTGCACAAAACAGAGTCTCACATTCAAAGTCATTGCAGGGTTCTTCTAAGTGCAGTTTTGCTGTCCTTGATTGCTGCTGGTCAGTGCTGGGTACCTTCAGTTGTGGGGAAGACTGCAAGGGGCATGGTACTATTATCAGCTCCAGCTACCTCTGTGACTTTGCCAGCTGCAGGAAAAACTGTTGTCAGTACCCAGTGGTCTTATCTGGCGTTCTCCACTCCCCAGATTACCTGTGACTATGTTAACAGTATAATAAGTCTCATGGTTATCATGCAGGGTCTGGCAGACCAGAAACAGGGATTTTTTGATACCATCACCATTCTTAAGGTTCAGTCACTGAACTCTGAAACTTGAGGCCTGGCAGGCTTGGGGAGGAGACACCTCTTTTCCCCAGGGAATACCGGCGAGTCCAGGTATCACTGGGGTCGTAAGTTGCAGCCAGTTTACAGAGGCTTGGGACAGCCACTGCCTCCAGCAGCCCGCAGGACAGGCATCCACACTAGCACCCAAAATAAAGAACAGTGGAACTGGGGAAAGGACTGACCTGGGTGAGCTTGCAGGTGCTGGGCTGTTGGCAGCTGTTGCATTTTCTATAAAACTTGAGCTTCACCAAGCTTTGCTTTACAGAGCACTTTGTGCAGGCAAGTTTCAGTGCTACTCAAGAGCACTTTTTTAGCTGAGAAAGCAGATGTGAGAAACTGGCTTTGAGTGGTGTAAATAAATGTTCTCACCCTTAATGTACCTGGAAATAGTTTTCAGGATGAACTGCTCCATCACCTTCCCAAGGATAGAGGTTTAATTTTCTTAGATAAAATGGAGTAAAATATAAAAGCTGTTTCTATAATAGGAAATAGCAAGTATATGGCTTGTTGCTGCTTTTAGACCACAAATGGACAACAGAAGATAGAGTGGCTGGTCGGCGAGGATGTGTTAAGGCTTTCTTCTGACACTTTATGGAAGATCTTAAGCAACGCGATTTTTCAGTACCACTTCTGCCTAAAGTTCTACAGCTGCCACATTGAATAAAACAAGCAAACGGAAATTCATTGATTGTGAGAGTATTTGTATCAGTTGCCAAGATTTAATTAAATGATTGCCTGCAGGGGATGGCTATTACCATGGGTTCATTCAATGGTTTAACAAAATGTAGAAAGATCCAGTACCATGTGATTTTTTCCTTCCCCCTAATGCTTTGATATACTGAACAAGACAAGTGAACATTCTGGAATTTCATGTAAATATTTAATAGAATCTTTCAGTAAACAATAAAATGATTAATGATAGTGATTGATATGTGATAAATGGTCATGTATACTGTGCATCTTCTTCAATGCACTTCAAGTTCAGGCTAAACCCAAATCTCATTCTTGCATTAAACACCTTAATTGCTTTCAGAAATTGATTAATAAGACAGAAATATTGTGGAGGCATACCCCTTCTTATTTTTTTGGCGACTCAGTTCACTGTCAGCCTTGGATCACCTTGCATAAACTTTCAGTGATGCAACATGTAGGGTTTTTTTAGCTTAATATTTTTCATTAAGGCTTTCCATTAAAATCCATAAAGAATTTTCTTACCTATTAAATACTTATAAAGTAAACAAAGATGAAAAGTAGTTGGACACAGCAATAGGAAATACCAGACTTTACAGAGTTTAATTAAACTCAGGCTCTAGCCAATAATGATTAGATAAATACAGAAAGGATGACACTGAAGCCCACAGCTAGACTCAGAAACAGCAGGCATGACACTGTCCACAACATACTAAAGCAGTGCTGCTAAGCATTTCTTCCAATCCAGAAAGAAGAGGGGGAAAAAACCCCACATTCCCCACTATCCTGTGCAATACCACAGTTGCTTTCTTTAACTAAAAAATGAATGAATCCTCAAAAGTTAGAGCAAGTTTTACTGTATTTTTTTTTGTTGTGTGTGTCCCTCCATTATTTTCTGTCTGAGTATAAAAGTGTTTGATTTCACAGCTTAGTTTCCAGCTCTTACAAAAAATATAAGGGCAGAAACAGTGTATTGAAGAACAGAACTTTAAAAATTCCACTAGTAAGAAATGAACCAATCATTAATATTGGAATGTACCATCATAGTTCAGACTGGCAGTGCAAAATTCTCTGGAATTAAGAGCAACTCATTGATTAAGAAAATGGAAAGTCCCAACAGGAAAAGCTAGTAAATAAAACTGAAGGAAAAAGAACTTAACATGGTTTCTGAGAGAGGATGGGAACTTAGCAATACAACTACTTGTGTTTATGTAGAAGATGCAGTCTTTTGTTCCATGTAGTATAATTTTAGCTTCTTGACATTATTTCAGCAGATTTACATGCCTTTTTTTCTTTCATAAAATGAGTACACATTTTTGTGTGAGACCAAATGTTTACTAAATTTCATTATTTGATGGTATCATTTGATTATAGTGATTCTGCTGTTTTACAACCACATACTGCTCTGCTTCTACAGATTTTCAATCAGAGTTTAGATAGAAGAGTATTTTTATCTCTATTAGGATGTGTGGTACAATGTCCTAAGATCTCCCATGTTTCATCTCTTAGCTGATATTCCATGGTCTATCTTACCTTCTCCATGCCAGCTCTCTGCCCTTGGATTCTCCTCTCACATTTAGAGGAGGAATTGGATGTGCCTGAGAGGAGGGAGGATTGGACACTGCTTGGGCTGCTGCTTTCCCCCACCGTACCCCTAGCGTACATGAGGCTGCCTCTCCTCACACTGGTGCTGTCACAGCCCTGCATGAGTGGCATCAGAGTGGCTGCATGTCCTGCAGCTCCTGCTGCCTTCTCCCCTGTCACTACCTGAAATCAGACCTGTCTGCCCGCCTGCTGCAGCTCCATCCTCTCAGACACCACAGATAAGCCCAGGGAGAGCTGGTGAGTTTGCTGCTGTCTCCTCACCTTTCCCTTGGCACTGCCCCAAAAGAGAACTATCACTCTTTAAGCAATGTGATATTCAGGCCAACACCAGGCTGGTCTACTGAGCCCAAAAAAATTGTTTGCCTAGAAACAAAGCATTCTTCAGCTTCAGCTACTGGAGGCCTCTCAAAAATGGTCACAGAGGTCCCCCTAGCAAAAGTGGTGAGAAAGTCCAGCCCTACTTACAGTATTAGATGACTCGGGGGTATCTTATATGTCTTCAGTTAAGAGCACTTTAAAACAATTTTTCTGAAAATATAACTTTTTGAAATAGCTTGCCTTCCTTTGTGATGGGACGTCCTCAGCTTTCGCTACATTTATGATGTCAAGAATCTGAAAAAGAAACTTGAATGGGCTGACAGGTTAAAGCTGCAGCATTACACATTTAAGGTTTGCTTCTGTGTTTTACTTGCTAACACCATCACTGTGTGTTTTTTAAGCATTTTACAATGCATCAAAAGTGGCAATTTTCATTTTATTTGGATGAGACTTGGTCTTTAACCCATAGCTAGATTTGCACTGGTGACAGCTGTTTAATCATCTTTCCGTATTTCAGAAGAGGCTGAGGTCAGGCAGCAGCACCTCTTCTGACAGCTCAGAGCTCAGGCACCCTGCTACAGAGTGCTGAAAGACAGCTGAAAGAACATGGGTGCCAGTTTCTGTGTTTTCATAATGATTCCTTCTCAACATCACACTTTAATTCAAGGACAAGTATTTCAATAATTATTTACACCATTTATAAAAGCACAAATCAAAATGACAAAATGTGTATATGATCAGGCAATGCTACAAAATTGAATAGGTTTTTTTTGTTGTGGTTTAGTTGGTGGTGGTTGTTTTTTTTTTTTTTTTTTTACAGGTACATAAGCTTGGATGAAGTCAAGTGAATACAGTTTGCACAAACAAAGAAAACAATGCAGTAAGTGAATATGCACACACCTTTCCAAGTCCAGATGAAAATAAGAGCCTAGCCGTAGAATGTGCATGTAACATTGATTACAACCTTTTCTCTGTTCTGGAACTCATAATTTAAATAACTCTTAACTGGGTGTGACTGTGCAGTACCTGCTCTTCCTCTTGCCGTTGTCATTACAAGAATGATCATAAAGATTCCTTTTGGTTTGCCTTATGCCAAGAATTTTCATAACAAAAAACACCCCTCAGCACTGCATCTGCAGAATATATTCTTGCATAATAATATCTCTGTAATAATACAACCTTTCCTTAATCCAAGTTCCAATAAGCTTCTAAGAATATTTGGATCATTGTAGTTGTACAATGTCACTGTAGCTCAGTAACATCAAATCAGAAATAACTTAAAAACTATTTTTTATTTGAAGCTCTCTGAAAACATTCCTGTGACTAATGAGGGAGAACATGCTTGTTTCATGCTATATTTGTAATATTCATTAGGTACTATGAACTCTTTTTGGATTTAATGGGAGAGTAGCTCTTGGGGTTTGAGAATTTACTGAGATTCAGAAATTTTGTGTCCATTTTAGCAGCAACAGAATCCATTAGTAACTGCATCACTCATTAAAGCCAGGATTTTTTAATTTTGTTTTAACTAGGGTTAGGTAAGAAACCAAATTGTGAAGAGTTTGACTGTTAGTTTTTGTTTGGGTTTTTGTTGTTGGTGGTGGGGTTTTTTTTGTTTGTTTGTTTTTTATAATGTCATCTACCGAGAAATGTGACTTTTGCAATTTCTGGTCGTTCATGCCTCAGGTGCTAGGACTGTCACACCAACAAAATTGTCAACTGGTAATATTCATGGACAATTTACCCCAGGAAACAAAACGGAAGTCCCCATGGTTTTGGTTTGGAAAAAACAAAGGCTGGAAGTCCAACTGCAGCTGTCCCAGAGCTACTGAAGAAAAATCCCGTGATTAAAATGGCCTGAATTGTTATCACACCCACTAATTTCAGGTGACATGTGTGAGGCGGTGACACGTATGAGGCAGTGACACATGTGACCCTGGTTTTGACCCTGGCCCAGTGTCAGCTCACCACCACAGCCCTTAAGTGCATGGACATGCCCCTGGCCCCAGAGAGATCCTGCTTGGGTGCAGGCTCCCCTGGGCCAGGGTTGGCTTTCTGAAAGCCCATGTTTCAGAAAGTTACAATTAATAATTATTTGTTATTAATAATTAAATCTTAATAATATTTAATTAATTTCCCAGACTAAACAAAGGCCGTTTTTAGCAACAAAAGGTGAATAAAGGCCCCTTAGGTAGGAAGCACTATATTTTATTAAATGTTAAATTAATCAAGCTGTTGACCCAACGGGATAACACGCTTTAATTTAAGCAAATGTTTAAGTGCTTTACTGGAGAGAAAGAAAGCAGTGTCTGATACCTTGGCAGATCTGGCACTAAGTGAAAAGTAAAGTTTTGTTCTAACCTTTGAGACAATTCACTTTCCATTCTGAAAACTGCACATATACAAGACAGCAGTTTTTACATAGTCGTTCAGAAGTGACAGCAACCTCCAGCCCAAGGAAAAAGGCATGAGATGCACACAGTTGAACTGTGTGTCAGAAAACAAAATCTAGTTAAACATAATCATAACAGTGATGATATTCATTTGAAAAAAGGGAACCAAGGAGGTAAGATTTACTCTTGGAATGATTCCGATTTAAATTAAAGATTAATAAACTTCATTAAGTACTTAACAATAATCTATGTGATGTTGATAAATCATTTGTTACATTTGCTATGTGTACACATTTGCTGTGATTTATGGCTCATTAAAATGATTTTTCTGTGATTTCCCCCTTCTTCCCATTCACCCTAACCATATTTCTCCTACTGCAGCAGCCATAGTTTTATTGTGCCTGTTATGATACTTTTCTACCGTTGAAGATATTTATTCAGATGTTTTTATGAAAGGTAACAACAAAAATATAGGGGGAGCTGAGGGAAATATGTTAGTTCTACTGTTGTCACATGCTAAAAAAACTAATAGTAGTATGAAAAATAGAGCTTCTTATTTATTAACATCCTGAATTTAACTACCATGTTCATAATGTGCTTTGAAAACATTTGGGGCAGTTTTTCTTAAAAACAAAACAAAACCAAAACCACCCCATCCTAAAAGATTTAAGTAAGAAGCACAGTCTCAAAAAAAAAAAAAAAAAAAAAAAAAAAAAAAAAAAAAAAAAAAAAAAAAAAGGAAAAAACCCCACACAGGGTGATAGTTACTTGAAGGCATGGTGAAAATGAGGCAAGGTTACAGAATTTGTAGTGGATGGAAAGGAGCGAGGAAAATGATGCAGCTGGTTTATGGCCATCCCACCAGTTGCTAGCTGAAGACCTTGCTGTTGGCCGAGGCCATTCAGCCTGTGTGATGGTTCCTCTGGGCCAAAGGCCATTGTGAAGTCCCCAATAGTGTTCTGGTTGTCACCTGGTGGGAGCTGCCAGAAACTCATCACGTGAGTGAGATCCATGAAAGGCAGGCCTGTAGTTTCAGTTGCTGCCTCTGTCTCTTTCTGCACTGGGTACTTGTTAGTATCCCCTGCAGGCCCTGAGGAATCTTCTTCCATACTGATTTTGTGCAGAGACTGAGGTTCTGGTAATGGCAGGTCCTCGAGAAGATGCACGTTGTAACCTTTAACATCCACTTTTATTGGTAGATTCTTGAGGGATCCTGCTGCAAGTGAGGTAGAACTAAGGTCGTATTTATTAGGCTGATGAAGGTTCAGGTTGGTAGGGATGGCTGTTGAACACGGTGTGGGATGGACCGCTGGGAGGCTGTCTGTGCAGCCCATCCTTTGCAACTGAGGAGAAGGTTCAAGAGGAAGAGCAGTTTGTAAGCTTGGCTGGGAATGAAGATGTGAACAGTTGTATTCCTCTGATTCTGAACTATTCACAATACCATTCTGCATAGAGACCCTTTCAGGAAGAGGGGACAGCATGCTGGCATCTTCCTTCAGCCTGTATGGAAAAAGCTGGTCAAGGAGACCCACTGACTCACCGTTCTGCAGCCTGCTCTTTAGCAGTTCTTGTGGATGAGTCTTCCTGGTATGGCGTGTCAAGTGGTCCTTCCGCCCAAACCTTTGGGCACAAAACTGACACAGAAAGTCTTTACAGCCTGTGTGAACCACCATGTGACGCCGCACATCTTTACGGGTATAGAAGTGACGCTCACAGTGGTCACATTTGTGTTTCTTTTCCTTCATATTGCCAGCTGGCTTCCCTGCATGACTTTTGAGGTGTTCCAACAGAACCTCAGTACCGCCAAACTCCTGGGCACATACCCTACAGGTAAGGTCCCCACTGGTGGCAGCGTGAAGAGCCAAGTGTCTCTTATAGCCTAGCTTGGTGTTGTACTTCTTGCCACACTCTTCACACTTGAAGGCCATCTTGTTAGGGTCATGAGTCTGAAGGTGATTCTTTAGGTGGTCTTTCCTGTGAAAGGTCTTTTCACAGTAGCCACATTGGTGAGATTTCTGTGGAGAATGAGTAGCAGAGTGCCTAGGACAAAAAAACAGAAAACACACACTAAAAAGTTATTTGTGTTTACATTTATTCTAGCACATTTACTCTTGCAGATTCAAGACTTGAAAACACTGGCAACCTTGAAGGAAAGCCTTTTTTCAAGTTCTCAGGTTATTAGTAAAACCCTAAATTTTTGGGGGGAGAGGAAGGTTTTAATCATAAAGCATAGAATAGATTAAAGCTGCTCAACACAATCTTTTTGAGATTAAAACTGCTCAACATAATCTTTACCACAGTTGAGGGAAACTAGTTTTCTCCAATTCTACCCAAACAGGAATAATAAAACCTGGAACTCAGGGATTAACTGTCACTAGAACACCCCCCACATCCAGCAGAAAAGAAATGCCTTCAGAGCTGTACCTGAGCAGTTTATATTTGGAAATGAAGGCTTTCGTGCATCCGTGCTGTGAACACTTGTAGGGACGCTCCCCTTTGTGCGTGTAAGTGTGGACTGTGAGCTTATCAATGGAATCAAATATCTTCCCACAGAGTCGGCAAGGGTAACTGTCCGGCTGCTTCACTTCTTTTCCCTTCAACAGTGAAGACCGACCATTTCTCCATTTAGGTATAAACCTCACGAGTGCATCACAAGTGCTTCCTGAGCTGGCACAGCCAAACTTTGCAGCAGAGGAACAGGAAACGGTCCCAAAGCACTGAGTAATGCTTTTGCCTAATGACGCTCCTCTCAGTTTCCCTTTGAGTTTGCTTTTTGCTTTTACAGGTCCCAATTTATTTGGTGGTCTGAACCTCGTAGGAAGGACTCGGTCTTTATGGATGCACTGGTGAGATTCCAGCAGAGAAAAAGTTGCAAAAGTGCTGCCACAACTGGAGCATATCCGAGGGTCTACAGGCTCTTTCTGCAACAAGAATACAAACAGTTCTTTCTTATTAGCCATTCTAAGGAAAGGTCATGTTCTTCTCACTGATCTTCTCCTGGGCTTTGCCATATCAATTTTTGTCTTTGGCAATAGTTACTTCTATGTACTATCACACAGTTGTTCAACTGACAATAGATTTTCTCTAAGAACACAAACTTGAAGGAAAAAAAAAGGTTGGCTAAATACTGACTTATATGGTTTTGTTTAGCATTTACTGTAACAGTCCTAAGCCCTTCACCTTTGTTTATCTGCACTTACTGAATTTCAAAGTCTCTACATTTGTTGCATTTATGAAATTACTTCTAAAAGAAGCTGAAAACTGTACTTTATCCTTAGACTGACATAATTTATCTGCTATTGCAACCTCACATTTTCTGCATACTAATGTAGTTTAGCCATACAGGATTTCCCTGTGTTTTGGATGGACTCCATGCTTTACCAGACAGCAATGATCAATGTCTCCAGGAGAGGCTTCCTCACTTAGCTTGACATTTGGCATTAGATTTTCATTAACCTGATAAGAAACACTTTAGGTTTTAGTGTTCTCATGCCGGGGGTGGACCAGAAGAGGCCTACAGAGTGTGGAGAGAGATGAAAAAGCACTGCAAGGAAGGCTCAGAAGAAGAGATCTCTCTAGAAGACTTCTAGCAACTTCAGCTGTGCAGAACTGCCTGGGAACCAGCTCAGCTACAAGGCCACAGCATTGCACCCTCAGCAAATTCCCCTGTCCGTGCACCCAGGACAGTTCTTCCATTGTTCCCCTAGCTCTCCCTTCCCCCTAAGTAACCTCACATATCCCAACAGCCTATCCTTCCAAGCCCCATATCAGTAGCTCTCAGGATTTGATGTTCCTAGCCAGGGTCCTACCTTCTATTCCTGAACCTTCTGTATTCCCCTGTATATAAACTGTCATCTTGTTTTAATAAATGGCCATTTTGTGGGTCACATCTCTCGAGTGTGTGTCCCATCTCCCAATGCAAAATGTGCCACTGGGTCTTGCAGCAGCTCCCCCCGTAACCTGCTATAGTCTCAAGCCTATCCTGAATTAGAGCCATTAAATTATTTCTGGGGTTTGGTGGTTTTTTTATACAGCATATTATTTGGAAGTATTGTTTCTCTGGAAATAAGAGCTCTATTGGATTCAGTTGAATTCACTTTAAATACTGGCATTATAAAATTTCTAATGAAAAACAGATACCAAAAAATTCCAGTCACTGACAAAATGTACTTCCACTTAATACATGACCCCAGTACTTCCTCAGCTGTGTCTACCTTTTATGTAAGCTTCTTATAAACTGACTTTACTTTCCCTTGCTCCTGGGCTAGCTTGCTCTGGAGAGCATGGTGAGGCTGTGTCCACTCCATCTTTATTTCCAGACTGAGCCCTCCTCTCTGTTACTCATGTCTGATGCTGTGGCTCTCCCACACCCTCCTTCTGGCATACTCTGAAGGCCTCATACGCCTTCTTGGAGCATGAATTCCCAGTTCATTTTTATTCCCTGTTTCACGTTTCCTTCTAGCTTAAGTATCAATTTTCACAGCCATGTTTTCAACACTTTACAAGGTTTTCCTATCTCTCCTATCAGAGGGGAAGGTATTGAGATTAGAAAAGAAGGGTTGTTGCACAGGAAAGACTGAAATAATCAGCGGATAATCTGACCAATTGGTCAGAGTATAACAAGGGGAAATGGTGAAAGAAGTCTGAGGCTGGACGGCTTGGTTATGCATGAATTAATGCCAATGTTTAGTCTTCCCAATACACTGAGCGGTGCCACTTACCTCTGACTACATCTAATGGTTCCACTGGATTACAAACATAGGAGAGAAACAGCAGCCTTTCTCTGAGTAGCTGTTTGGTTAAAATTGCTCTTGGCTTTGTGTTAGCCAGCTACTCTATGGTCTAACCTTGCATGACCAGAGTTATATAAACATAGAAAGCATGTAAATAAACTATAATTTACTATGTATAGTGATGGTTTGAATGCAGATTAGGGGTACTTACTGCAACTGGAAGCACGGGACAGACATCTGATTCTTCTTTAATGCAGACTGCGGAAGCTTCCATAAATTTGGCATAATCGGCAGCATACCATACTTTCAATTCTGTGTGGGGTTCAATTGGCTGTGAATGGAAAAGATATATAGCACATGTTTACTTGTGCCTGTTTTCCTAAACCAAATAATATGGAAGACTGGGGTGTGCAAGTTGTTGTCCTAACCCAAATTGCACTTTTTGACTCTGTCTAAATTACTGGTAACTTAGTTTCAAGATGCAGGCACTTTTTGAGCATTATTACCCACTAGGGCTTAACACTTTCTGTTTCTAAAAGCAGAATTGCACAGGCACAGAGGTTTGGGGTGGGGGGGGGACAATAGCAGGAGGGATGCCTCAATCCTCATGACCTTTGCTCAGTGAGATGTATTTGTCTGTGATGTTCACACATCCAGCAGTCTTTCCAAGCAATATCCTATGCCCATTCCTTGATGTCTGGAAGCCCACTGGACACAACACTTAACTACAGCGTACAGACAAAGGAAAAACCCATCATGAATGCACAACAGCTTGGATGCCTCCTGGATATGTCACACTGAGAGTGGGCGCAGAGCTGATCAATATGTGGACTGCCACTCAAATTGGCATGTTTCCATGTGCTGGCTCTGATGTGTCAGGCTCACTAAGTGTGTGCTTCATTGTTACTCTCCCCTCCTTCCACTGAAGCCTTCCCCCTCACGGGATTAAGGGAGCCCATAATCTGCAGTCTCCCATCCAGTCATGCTTGCCCAAATCTTTCCTTAGACTGGACTATGACCTCTTCTGACAAATACTTTCAGTCAATAATACAGCAAATAGTAGAGAGGAGTGATTACGCTCACTGGTTAAAGATCTGTTAGTTCTTTAAAAGCAAAGGAGAAAACTAAACTTTGGGGTCATGATTTATATGACTCCCTGACCCTGTACACAATTTTCTTCATCTATAATAAAACCCAACACTGCTGCTACAGGAGTAGAGCCAAACTGCACTGTAGTTTGTAGTTTTATTTTAACTAAGCTAAACTTGTGTCACCAAAAGAACCCACAAACTAGCCCAGAAGGAGAGCAACTGAGTCTTATTCTACAAAATGTGACATTATAAAATGCACTGATTTTATAACCTCAGTGTGGGATAAGCACGTTAAAGACAATTTAGATTGTGAATGCTGACAGGTGAGGGATAATTTTGTGTATAATGTTGAAAACTGAATTTTTGGACTCCCAAACACAAGCCTGCTTGCTAACTATAGTCAGTATGGGTTGGTTGTGCGTTTTGATAACACCTGGCCTAAACAAAAATGGTACATGCTGAACTTTCCACTCAACTAAGGACATGAGGCAAAGCCATCAACTACGAGGCTGATCATGCATTGTGCTCCTCCACATAGTCTATGTCGATGGAGAAAAGCAAGCTGTGGGGAGCTTCAGAGGTACAAAAGTCTGAGGATGTCCTGCGACCTTGGCCAGTGACACCTGAGACTGACACCCACAAACAACTGTGCAGCATGACACTGTCATCACCTTCTGCCCAAAATTACTAGACCAGCAACCATCTTCCCTGTGGGAAGTTGAGACTTGGTCAATGTGACCTTGGAGGGCAAGTGCATCAGTGTGTGAAAAGTCAAGTAAGGTAAGAGCTCTAATCTCAGTAAAACTGACATTAAACACCAGTATCCAAATCCAGTATCCAAATCCATGTCTTTTATTCTGTGCCATCCGTGACAATAAAAGAAAGCTCCTGCAGTGCCCATGTGAAACTATCCTGGGATCAAGCAGCAATCATGGCTGATTTTTACTTCCTCACAATTCTGTACCTTTTAAAAGTAGGGGCTGCTGCCATTAGGTCAGCAAGCAAGCTAATGGTACTGTTAGTATGACACTTATATGTATGCTTTAGTAGGTGTAGTTTCACGTCACCAAAATCCTATTTTTTTGTGAAAACAGCGGGGAAAGGAGCCGATCCTGCCCCCAACTTAACATACTTCATTAAAAATATCTTGAGAAAATATCTTCACAGTCAGCCCTAAGGTAGCCTCAGGGCATGATCAGAAGGGTGTGCTGAACTGTAGCACAAGGCTACTGTTTTCACTGACCAGGACAAAATCTGCAGGATGACACAGTACCGTGAATGATACGGGGATTCAGGAGAAATAAAACCCAAGTCATGCCCTATGATACACACCACAGTAAAGGTTCCAAGACACATGCCCAACCCTAGGATAATCTTTGTGTGGGTATGTAGGATGCAACTCTCCATTAATGCCAATAAGTAGGATTCTGCTGAAGTCAGCAAAGAGCTGGTTCAATAGTACTTGAATTATACTGGAAATTGTAAGTTACCAGTTCATAACAACTACTTCTTAGAAAAGTTCATGCTTCCCAAATACAGTACTAGTAATCCTGTCAATCTTACAAGTAATCTTAAAATCAAATTGAAATCTCAAATGGTATGGACTGCATGAGAATCTCAAACACAGACTAAATATGTCTCAAAATAGCATATACTGCTTCCCATTTTTCTTTTTTCCCCCCTAATAATTATTTTAATATTAATCAAACCCCAAATATACTTCATGCTGTTATAAATTACTTTGAGGGTGTGAAAAGTTATCACTATTGACTTATTCTCTCAGCATCACTGTGCAGTAAATATTTTTCCTCACTGGACAGGTGAAAAAACAAAAATGGAGAAACAACACTAAACACTACTATGCCACAGAAATGTGTGTCAAATGAAATGGAAATGCTGGATTTTAATTGCATAGTAACTTCTTTTGACTAATATCCATTCCTTTTTATTTTTTTTTTAAATTTTAATGTTGTTCATAATGATACACAAGCATTATGCTCAACAGATAGACTTCAGTTTCCCAAGTATTCAAGAAAGTTATTTCTGATTAAAACAAACTTTGCCTGAGAAAGTGGCCAAAACAGCTAAATAGACTGTATGTTCCAGTGTTATTTATAAATAGAGACCACTTTGTTCTCTCTCCACAGATAAAGATGCAGTCCAGAATCTCTAACATAAACTGATCATTTCATGGCAACGTTGTATGTTCTTAAGTTATTGCTTAGTTATGCAGTTAAGTCTTCAGTTTTAATGAGCATGGAAAATAGTACATAAAGATTCTGCTTAACACCCTGTTCCTGAGCACATGGTAATGTGCTCAGAAAACACCAAACGTCTAAAAATGTAATGAAGCAAAGGAAATGTGTTTGTTATTTCCAGAATGAAGTACTGTCAAATGTAACAAGGCTAGACAATCTTACCAGGTACATATCTGGAACTGAGAAACTTTACTAAATGCAGTTTAAACACCACCATCATGAATGATTTTTATGTTTCCCTCTGCTCAGTTTCTTCACTACCCACAACAGCAGGTACACACCACCTTCCCTGAAAAACTCCATACGCTGCTTGCTTTACTATGGATTAAGTGATATAAAAGGTGGTGTGCAATAAAGATACAGTTGGCAGAATATAATCAGTCTTTCATCTTTAAAAGAGTTGGTCTTTCAGAACCTTTGCTTATACATTTCCATTTGGATGACAGGTGAAGCAATGTCAGTTTAACTACCTTAACTGTTGTGAAGTAAACTTCTCCACAGTGCTGATAAGCCACAAGGGTCTGTTCTTCTTGGTTCCGGGCTAGCCGGACAAACATCATCCAGTTTCCACAGTCTTCATTGGGAGTGTCCAGAAAGTACTTCCCTCCATCTTTCAAAACCTGAAACAAAGGGGAAGAATGAACATGATAAAAGCAAGTCCTGCATAGAAGCACATTAGTTTTCTTTAACTTGGAGTCACAGCTATCAGTTATTTACCTTGTCTTGGTCATATGTCCTTTGAAATTGTGGCTGTTTTGAAATAGATCACTCTTAAAGAATACTAAGTGCAAAAGAAAGTGAAGAATGAATACCTGCTGAACACCCTGCTACTAAAATAACTGTAGGTCTTTGTATGTATTTCCAGTTTATATTTCATCATTTTTATGTTATATAGAGATAATATTATAAGAACTAAGTGCAGGCAGGTAGAAAGATAAGCTTTATGCCTTAATCTACTTCCTGAGTACTTGATAATCTCAAACTTCAGCGCTGCTACATTTTGCATGGAACAATTGTATAACTTGTGTAATAAGTTCAGAGAGGTAACATACAATATAATGGCATTTTAACAGTCTTCTCTTTTTCCCTTTAACAAGCAAAAGTAAATACAAATGAACAACTGTGCCAGGAAGATCTCTTTTTTTTTGCTTTACTTCATTCGTCCAAGATTCCCTTCCAAGAAGATGCCTCTGTGAGGTAAATATTATTGTCTTCCAACAAGACAGTTGCTTTTCTGCAATAGTGTCTCAAACATGGACCAAGGAAGCTGCACAACAGATGTGAGCACAGCACGTGTCTTTTCTACTAGCCATGTAACTGAGCAATTAATTGCAAAAAAAAAGTTGCATTTCCATTGCCTCTGGGAACTATTTTATCTAACTGCATCACATTTCCGATGAAAACACCTGCCTGTTGGACAAGTTTGGTCACATACTCATGCTAGGGAGAAGTCAAGGCAGCTACTGCTGTCATGTAGGAAATCTGGGACTCTAATCTCCTCTTCTGAAGAAACAGTCCATTCATCAGCCAGAGCTGTGCTTATCACTGTATACTTTTAAGCAACCGGTGCTGAGTGATAGAGGATAGGGTGTGGTTTACAATGCCTTGGTGAAGAGGAAGGAACTGGGTGCTTAGCTCATCCATCCATTGTTAGAGCAGTACGTTTTCTGCATTTGTAAGAATTACAGTGTCTCATAAAAAGACTGAAGAAACTTCATTATAGAGAAGAGTAAATCCTTTCTGGTGACAAAATGCCATGAAAATCCCACAGATTATTCCCCTGGCAGATCATTCCCATGACTTCCATGTGCAAATGAAGTTTACAGCAACTACTGGAGCTATTACTTTTGCTCTCAAACAAAATTATGGAAGTATTTCCTTCACAACACACACTGTTTTCCACTCCTGAGCTTCTGGAGAAAGCTCATAGAAAGACAAAGCATGTCACAGGACAGCTGCTGCTGGTGTCTCTCTACTGGGGCACGAGAGGGCCTGATATGAAAAGCAAACTCTGGAAGAACCGTGACCAGTTGGGAAGTCCTGACAGAGGCTGTGACTTGACAATGGACTCGCTGTACGACACAAGAGGTGTGCCCAGGCATGACCCCACGCAGCAAAATGAAAAGGCTGGAACCTAGAGGATTATGATCAGCTATCACTCCCAAGGAATTCCTGTGGTAAAGGATGTGCATGTAGATTTGCCTAAGCTAGGTTAGTCCTGTAAAGTCACTATTTTTGCTGGATAAAGTATGAACAATAGCGTCATGGTCCAGATGAGATGATTAGAATCTGCATGTGCAGCAACAGATGGTACCAGCACTAGAAAACAATCTGACTAAATAAACGGAATAGTGCACTGTGTGTCAAAGTTTATATATAATATAAATTAACACATTATTAAGAAGTGTTTCCTCATCCCTGCACTGTTCTCCCTACTAAGCAAGTGCCTTAATGAATATTTCTGCCACCATCGCTAATCCAGTGCACAAACTCAAACCTCCCAGTGGCATGGTATAAAGCACAAACCCTTTTGTCTTATCTGGGAAGACAGTTTAGTAGCCAGGCTCTGTGAAAAGTTTTCTAAAAGCTGTTAGACTGATAGGTCCAACATCCTAGAAATGGTAAAACTAAAAAGCAGAAAAGCAAACTTCTAGAAAACACAATATAAAGGAACATTTTGGTACTTCAGGTTATGCTGTATTGCCTAATAATGTGATTTACATTCATACTTACAGATCAAAAGTACAATTAATTAACTAGATCAGTTGGCAAATGGACTGACTAAAATATATAAATACACGTGAACTGCTAAAGACACATATGCACTTCATAGAATGTCAGTGGGTTTTTACCTGCAGGACTAGCCTGCTCTCATCATAGCAGGTCAATTTTGTAGACAGTTGACCAACATAAGGACCAAACTGTGTTCGCTTCTGTATTACTTTCTTTGCAAATACACCAAGGACTGTGAACAAAAAAAAGACCAGTGTAATATTAATATAGACATCACAAACTATTTCCTATATGTTTACAGCTGCAAAAATGGAGATAAACAAACAGTGCAGAACACATGGATTCTTCTTCTAGACAAGTAAGCCCTAATGTGAAGAATCTAAAAAGGATGTAAATAGGTACTGATATTTTCTTTAAAAATGGGTGCTACATCGAATGCAAAAGTGCCAGAAGTCCATGACAGGACATTAAACTGAGTATGCAACACAAATTGCTACTCTTCAATCTACAAATTGTTGTTATTATAGTGCTCTGCTTGTTGGCATAATCTGAGAGGTTGTTCTCTCCCAATATCAGTGGAGAGGATCTATAAAAACACAACATTATTCTGCAACACTCATATCAATGGAGTGGCAGAATAGACATTTTGTCATTCTCTTTCTGAAATGCAATCTAGGCAGGACTACTTTTACACAAGTACCTGTGGAAAATTTGTACACTAAGGACATCTTTTCGTTGTTCCAGTTTGGGCATTTGAATTGCCTTGCCTTCAGACGGAAACAACAGTCTTTCCAAAGCATGAACTGAAGATGCTGCAAAATGTAAATTACCCCACTGTGATCTTCTGCATTTGCAGGGGCTGAATGAGTGATATCATTTACCATTGTTTCTGACTTTATATTGAATACTCTTTCCTGTTTTGCATGCTTGGGGTTAAAAAAAAAAAAAGTAATAGTGCATGGCTGTTACTATTAGACACAAATTCAACATTCATTAAACTTGAATTGACTGAACAGAGCTAACTGGTTGCTCACAGCTGAATGTCACATCAGCTCTGGCTAATGTCCTGCCATCAATCTGTGCTTCTAAGTTACTAGAAATCAGTCATAAAAAACAGTAGCTGACTGTGAGCTTTAGCTGTGCCCAGCTGAAAATAGTCTTCATACTGCTAATGCCCAGTGATTATGCCTTGAGTTACTCATGAAAACAAGCCAGTGTTAGTACTTTTGCCTCCTCTTTCTCAAACGTGGGAAAAAGAGCTAAAATACTTACTCTGCTGGTTTCCAGCTCGCAGCTCCAACACTCGCAAAGTGAGGTAGTGAGGTAGGGTGAGACGGGCTCGGCTGGGAATAACCCTATCTTTAGCCCTGATGAGTGGTCCGTGGAGTTTGCATTCTCCTATAAGGCTTCTACCGCAATCCTCACACCCTACAAACCCAGAAAAAGGAACCTGTTACTAAAAATGGCATATTACTTTCAAATTTAATCTCCTCTTATTTTGTCATCTTGAGAACACATCTGGAATTACGAATGCTTTTCTTCACACCAGTGTTCTGCATAAATTAGTGAAAAGATTATCTGCAAGAACTGAATTAGGAAGGTTTGAAATTACACCTCCAGTTTGTGCATTGTCTCGTGTGCAAATTGCTAGGTCCTGACCTCCAAAGATTTATACATGTGTTCATTTGGAGATGTCACAAACTGTGCCTTTTAAGACTGAGACAGCAGCAAAACTGGAGCTCATTGTGCGCCCACCTATAAATCAAGGTGCATATATGAAATGCACCAGAAATGAGAAGGACAAGGCTGTTAGTAACAACACAGTAAGGTTGATCCCTTCCAACCTTACCCATTCTGTGATTATGTAATCCTGCAATTTGCAGAGATCCAAGGAATTCAAGACTCTGTGTTTGCTGCACAGACCATTCTCAGTAGAAGACAAGACCCACAGTGTACCATGAAAAATAAGTGTGATGAGTCTTACAGTCACAACTCAGTTGTCAATCACACAAGGGCAGCCTTCTTGTAGACCTCGCTGCCTATGGGAGGGAGGAAAAGGGGCACAACACATCTCCCAGTCGCTGGTTCCCAATGATGACATATGCAGGTTGAACACATGGACCATCCAGAGAAGTCATTAAAGAGAAATACATGTCTGCAAACTGACTTTCGCCCGGCACAGTGAGATATTTTTGGTTCAGTGCAGCTCAAACTGGTTGCCAGGGAAACTCATACTGAGCAGCGACACAACTGAGCAATGAGACTTTACAGCAGAAGGTCATCTCGGCACTGCTGTCACACAGGGCGATGGGAAAAAGGGGACTTCTTGCACAAACCCTTTTTATAGACAGTAGAAACCAAACCAGTGAGCCAACAGTGCTTTACGACTGAGTTAAAAGGAAAAGCTGGTATTGGTCATCCATGACTACCTCTTTTTGTTTTCCTTCTGAAAACTCTGCTGAGCAAGTCTATTCAGTAAGTGACAATACAGAGCAGAGGAGGGGAGCCAGCACAGTCAAGAGAGTCCAAGGGAGCCACAGGACGCTGTAGCAGAGACTGGGGCAGGAGAGGTGAGGCTTCACCACATACAGGGGCTCGTAACCAAGGAGAGGTCAAGAGAAGCATAGAAAGCTCAGGAGACTTTGCCTGGGGAGACATCGGAGATGTTTTTGAGAAAGGACAGTTGCACCATAAGTGTCATATTCTGAGTAGCTCAAAAAGGTTTTCATTTGCAAACACATATAGGCACTTGAGTAAATTATACACCGTGATAGTCTAGTCCAAAATCTCTCAAATAAGCCAGAAGTCTTCCTACCCAGTTCTTTGGGCTCTCCATCAATTTTAAATGAGGAGGTAGACCTGTGTGTGCATCAGGTTGCAGGCACTACAATAGTCTGTATTTTTCAATAATTTGGAGACCATATAACTTTTCTTTTGCCATGGCTTCCAGACTGCACACCTGCACTACGAGTAGCTGAAGTACATTACTTGTTTTGATAGTGCTACAGATAAAGAACATGCATCTCTACAGCCCTCACTTAAAATGCACAAAAACTAACAATACAGCTGCAAAACAGATTTTTCTTGTTATACACTGATTTGTGTGCCTGAAACTCCTTTACAGCTAGGCTCCAAGAAAAAACTTTCCTTGGTGATTTAACTTAATTGGCTTTTAAATAAATTCCAGAAGACACCCTTTTGAGGACAAAAAAAAATTAGGAGGGCTTCCTGAGCTTACCTAGAATAATAGTGACTTTGTCTCAAGTCAAACAGCTCCCGCTTGGAGAGTCATTGTATGCAAACTGCCAAAACACATTACCAAAAGCAAAATGGAGACAAAGAACTGCTGTTAGAGGAAGGATGTGTCTAATCGTAAAGTACACGACCTTATCAATCCATGCCATACCTCTGTGATTCATCACTACCAAGCTCCTGAGCAAACCTCCCAGCCTCCCCAGGGCAGTGCCCACCGCAGAGGCCCCAGGGTGGGCAGCTCACAGGTAGGTTGGAAAAGGAAAGCAGGGCAAAAGGGTATTCCTTGAATCGGCTTCCAAATTCAGCAGTAGTGCTCCATTAGCTAACCCCCCTTGGTCCTCCAGATCCAAGTCATAAGGTCTGAAATGATTCACACACGTGGGTACCGGGTAGGCACTCCTCTAAAATCAGTGACTGCTATGCATCAGAAGAGGTGTTGAGCATGCCACTGAGCTTAGCAGCCCCACAGATGGCTCCCCAGGTAGCACATCTAAGCTGCGTGACAAAGTCCTGAATGAAATTAGCTGCAGAGTTGGAAGTGCTTTTAAGCACCTTGCTAACATGGCTTGGGATTCTGACCTGGCATAGCTGCACGACACCTTGAAATATCCAGAGCTGCCCAAGGCTTGTTCTAAGATTTTCTATGTTTTTTTGTTTTGTTTTGTTTTATATGAGACCTGAAGATAACTAGATTACTTAAGTTATTTAAGAGGTATACTGGTATTACATTCACTGCACAGTATTTCTGACTCCACACCAACATGTTAGTACCCTGACTCAGAATTTATTGTGCTCTGAAAATTGCCAGGTGTACCAGAATCACAGGACTGGAGCACTGCAGATAGAATAAAGGGACTGTCCTGGGGAACAGGGATCTTCATAATTTTTCTCCCCAAAACTAACAGTGCAAAACCGTCAAGTTTACAATCTTCCTCTGAGATAACTACAGATCAAGTCATGATCCTTTGTATTTCAATGCTAAATTACCAATGCCATTGGTGAAGGAATGTATATGTAGCTGCAGCATGGCACTGGTTTGCAAAGCTTACACAGATTTTATACCCCTTTTTAACTTGACTAATTAGGCAAACTGCATTTTTTTCAACAACAGCCTCAGAACACACTCTAACCTGTTTTGAAATATCAAGCATCCAGCCATGGAAACGACACACCTTTTGTTGTATTAGCACTAGAAATAAAATACACCTGTTTAGAAAAAATCATTTTCTGTGAAGAAGATTTTTTTCTGCTTTTTATTGGGCACTTTAGTACCTCAATGCTTTTCCAGTTTCCTTGCTCCCTTAAACTGTATTTACACAAACAAAATTAATGGCTTCGAGGTCATGTGCAAGCATGCAAGAAAAAGTAAAACTGCCACCATTCCTCTGCTTTGCTGTGATTTAGATGAGTAGGGAACAAAAAGAAATAAATGAGATTCACAGGAGTTACAAGCTGTTAAAAAACAGATTGTGTCATTTACTATACCTTTAGAATAACAGTGCTATATTGTCCCCTAGAGGGTATTTCTTCATTCTTTCTCTGTCTTTGCAGTGATTCTGAAAAAATTCCAAATCGTGCCCTTTTATCTGTCTATAGATTCAACTACACAAGCTAATAAATCCTGTAGCTGTTAAGACTTTTACTTTGCTGAACTTCGCTGCAGCAGTGGGGAGACAGGCACACATGAGAGCCTGGCACAGGTGCAGGTGCCGACTCCAACCAGGTTGCAGGTGTGCAGCCACCACCTTAATTGCAAGGACAAGGTGCTCACCCCCTGCAAACTGCCTCTGGAGGGGCTAACAGGAGGGTATACCCCAAAACCTGGTATCCCTGTGCCTGAATCTGCTCCCACTTCTCCCAGCTATTGAGAGGCATGGTTGGCACCAGCCATGGCTTTCCCTAGCTCTTTGGGTCATCAGAAAAGTGAGACCCACTGCCTGCAGGATGCACTCCGACCCCATGAGCTGACCGAACGCTGATAGCCGTGTTCTCAGGGAGGAGAATGGGCTGTGAATGTGGCTCACCTGTACTGTCCTCACCATGGTGGCGATTCCCCCCAGTCCAGGTCTAGGTGACAGTTCTCCTTTGCTTCAGACTATACAGCCTGGCAGCCTCAGTGACCAGCCTGCCTCGCCCTCCAGATGGCTCTGAGGCCAGCCATGCTGCACGGGGACAAGCTCCCGCAGTCAACAGTAGCCAAGCTGGCACAGCAGCTTGGACAAGCTGGACTTGAGCACAGTCAACAAACTGGTTTCCAAAACAGCAGCACTGTTGAGTAGTGTGCCACCCCCACAGGCACAAGCCCAGCCTCGGGGAGAGCTCATTAGCGTGGGCAAGGAGCCACAGGCTGCGGTTACACAGAGTCCGCTGCAGAGATAACAGGAGCTATACATAACCATACTAGGAACTGCAATCACTGTCATGATAGCTCAGACATGCCACCAGCTCCTTAACCAATCAGCAGCACAACATCCCTTTTTAAAACCAGTTTGCTAAAAACTAGATGCCTATCAGAACGTCCTTCCTGCGTTTTCTCCAACGTCTACTTTCAAGAGAGACTTTACAGTACCTGAACACTTCAGTGTCCCACAAGATGCCTGCGGTACACTTATGTCCCCTGTGAAGGCAGAGGTAAATCATTCCTTCTAGAACGTCCACTCTGAGCAAGAAACAATCGGCGTCTGAGCAGCACTTGACATTTGCTGTGCAGTTTTGCAGCATTAGAATTAGCTCCCATGCGCAGAGGGAGCAAAGATCAGTGTACACAACAGTCCAAATCCTAGACTAATTACAATCATAAGATTTGCATAGCAAACAACAGTAATTTATCCCAGAGTAAAACCGTACTGCTCCGTTAGCCTTGTTCAGCTTTCACATAGAGGAACGCTGCAAAAATACTGTCTGGATGTTTTCTGTCCAAGATGCTTTGCACATACCAGTCTTGGCTCTTCTTACCCAAAGGTGCATGAGGTGGTGCATGAGGGTTTCCTGCTCTGTGGTTTGCTCTGCAGCACTCTGTGCTGGAAAAGCTTGAAAACTTCGTTCTACAATATAATTTATTTGGCAAAAAAGTCAAAGTACTCAATTAGCAACCAGTTAATCACAAGTTATTTTCCCATTATTGTGGGCCACTGACACAATTCCCACTGTAACAAAATGTTTATGAAAGAAGCCTTATGTGTCCAAAGTTCGATGTGCAAAATGAAGCTCTTAATTAATAATTTATTCTATTTATATTAAAGTAAAATAGAACTTGCTATAATTACCAGAATGCAGAATGTCATGCTAAATTTTCTACTGACTGATCTTCACTTTTTAACTGTAACAACTGATCCCTAATCCAGCACCAAAAGAGGTAAACATTACTTCAATGTCTCCTTTTCCCGTCTACCTCATACATCAAAACTTTGTATTAACAGAAAGGTACAACTGCTCAGCTCTGCATGGAAAAAAAAAGAAAAAATAAATAAATCAAGAAACGACACTCCAGGCTGACTTTGCAATCATAATTGCTCACCCGAGCAAAGACTGAAAACTTGAACTTTTGTGCTCGACACAGTGTATTATTTGGGAAGCAGGTACTATATTTTCCATAACACTGCACCCAAAATAACACCACCCGCAAAAGGAAGGGAAAAAAAAAAAGAGTTTTACTCTTACGTGCTTAAGAGGGAAACTTTATAGATTTCAAGCAGTGAGTTCCCACGCCTTAGACACAGGGAGAGCATGAAGCCTCGCAGTCTTCCTGGTGGCACCAGCAGAGACACTGTGGATATGCTGCTGGGGCACTATCAGCTCCTTACTAAGGCCTTGTGCTGGCCACTGCCATGCCCAGGCTTTCTGATGAGTGGACAGGAGCTCCTGAGATGCAGGTGGAGGGGGAGGAGGAGTCCTGCTCCTGTACAGGAGTGAGCAGCACCCTGCACGTAAATGCCTACACCCATTGGGGCCCCCCTTTCCCTGGGAAGGAGAACAGTAGGTGGTTTGCAAACATCCCAGAAATCACTCTTAATGTTAAACATATTCATGGGAACATGACCTCATGCTCCTAAAATGTAAAACTTTAAAAATTAGTTACTATATTTGGAGACAGAAACAGAGAAAGAGAACAGCAAACATGCCTTACTGCCACCCCACCCCATACATTCAGTCAGACCGGCAGGTCAAGCTAATTCCCTAAAACTCGGAGCCAGCACTGCAGGTGAACCCAAGCCCTCAGGCATCCTGACCCAGTCACTGATCTGCAGTGACACTTTCCTTCACCTCACCTCCAACTTCCCCGTGCCTCTGTTTTTGTTCCCCAGAAGAATGAAGATTCAGAGGGAGGGCACATCCCTGGGTTTCCAGCAGTGGGAGATCATCTGTCGAGGCATCTGCTCCTTCCTCACAGCAGTACGATCCTGACAGCACAGCTGTTCTTATGGAAGGATGCCTCTAAGAAGGGAGGCTCAGCACTTATCTGACTGTAAAGAAACCTTCTAACACAAAGCACAAATGCATTTTCCTGGCAGACACAAGTTCCAACATGTAAAGTCTTCAGAACTCCAAAACTATTTGTTATACAAACATATGCAAGATAACAACAAGTATGATTCATTACTAGTTCCTAATAGGGAGTAATCACGATGACAGTCAAGCACATCTGGGAACAGTTAAGTTTTTTGCCTGGTGTCCATGAAGTACTACAACAGGCATAGCCAGAAGGAATTTAACCAGTTTCTCACAAAAAGTCAGTTTCACACCAATCCCAATGAGGCTACTGTGCTCCTTCTGTCTAGAAAATCTTAGCAAAACAGTTAGAGAAGCCTCACGGATCACAGCTGGGCTGTGAAATTCAGCAGTTAGAGCAGGTTCCTGCAAAGCCAGTGCAGGAAAAGCGTATCAGTGCTCTGCTTTATCTTACAAACTTCCCATGGAAGGAAAAAAGTTACCTTCACTGTTTGAACACCTGAAAGGGCAGTAACTTACAAGTTTTTCCTATAAAATTAGAGAAAAAAACCCTCAAGAAACCCACAACACACAAACCCCCCACCAACAAACCAAACAGCAGGTAAAGTATGTAGGTGTGTTTATCATGTTTAACTTCACTGCAGTTTGATCAACTGATTTATCAAAGTTCTTGGTAGGTTCATTCATCTAAAAATGACCTGAGGTCAAAAAATTCATAGATTGATTGAAAGCTAGTTTAAAAAATAATCTTTTGCTCGTTATTCTTGGTATAAAACATACGTGTCATATTTCCAGTACACCACATGGGGTTTGGTTGTTATCAGAACCCATATACATAACGAGTACAGTTCAAGTGAAATCACCTCCTGTAGTTTACATTTAATAGCTTCTAATCAGCACACACAAAGTGACTTCTCTCATTGCTAAATGCTGAACACATTCCAAACAATGAAATTCAAAAATACAGTTGGATTTTTCAGGGTTTTTTCTCCTTCTCTCCCTCCACTGTCTGAAGTCATATAAAATTAGATCCAGAAACAGGAAAGGAAGTTAACAGCAAATTCGCAGAAACAACTACTATTTTTTTACAAGTAAGAGACTCAGTCAGCAGAGCATGGTCCTACAAGATGCCCCGCAAGAGCCTCCTAAGAGCAAAGCCTTCCTGATGGACTCTGCTCATCTCCAGTAGTCAGACCTGGTGAAAGGCTGTGGCTCCTTGGCTGCAACACCTTCGTCTTGCTTTAGGTCTTCCCTAGCTGCTTCTGTACTGCAGACGGCAAAACTAAAATCCCCCTGTTCACAGAAACACAGACAGCCATCAAGAGAGTCATATTCAAACTGCTTATAATCACCCTGGGGCTCCTCGGCCACATGTTAGACTCCCTAATTGACATCTCCCACAGCATAGATTCTACCTACCACAGCAGAAGAAGCTTTCATTGGTCACAAGCAAAGAGGCCTTTTGGGGAGATTTCTGACAGGCTGGTTGATTTATCTTAGTGTCAGACCTTTCAGTGGAGAATGTAAATGCTACTGCAGCAATTTAACACAGACACCAGAATTTTCCATCTTTTTACTAGCAGGAAAAAACCCCAGGGACATATGTCTTCCTACATGTATGTATGTATAAATACACATGCACGCAGCCACACACACACACGATATCAAGTGCATTAACACAGCTGACAGTTTTATTGATGGCAGGTCAATACCAGGGTTTCAATTCTGATAAACGAAGTGCAGCAATTGTAATGACTAAAGCTTAGTATTAATTAGTTGAAATATTTCCAACACTTGCAACATTCCCTTAAAAGGGAACCTTAGATTGGGTCTCTCTCTCCATCACTGAACTTGGTTGTTACTGGCCACCAAGTGCAGATGCTGTGCAGAGGAGATTAGTGGAAGGCTCGGTGGCAAAAGCTACCTTTCCTTAGGAAACCAGTCCAAATCAATTCTTTATTTTCCACTGAAGACACAACTTCCAGTGTGGACTCGTGGGAACTTTCCCAGCAAAGATACTAGCAGCTGGGATATATTTCCAGCTGCTTACTAAAAGAAAGAACCAGGCAAGTAGACACACTCTGGAGAAGGAAATATGAGTTTACTGTAGGATGCAATGAGGAAGCCTGGCATGACAGAGCAAGGAGATACTGTACTCATTCCAAGACTGGAGAACTCAAAGTCGTTAGAGGCAGTTATAACAACATGGAGCAAACCACAGCTACCAGGAATAAAAGTGCAGCGCAAAAATGATGTGACCCACTTCTGTAGGTATTAGACCGCACTTAGCTCTACTGATGTGCAAGTAGCCACATTAAGAAAGAAGGAAGTCCATGGGGAGAAGTGAATACACAGACACATAAGACTGGTTAGAGCTGCAACTGTGGAGTTTGTCCTGGAAGAACACTCCAATCCATATTACATTCAGTGGAAACTATGCCTGAATAAAACTGGAAAATCATTTAACTTCCTTAGTGAACCATCCAAACTTCCTATTGATATTCCAACTCACCCAAGAGAAAAAAAAAAAAATTTTTTTGACCAATGAACCCTAACGTATATATTTAAAATACTGAAATGAAGGAGTCTTCTTTTAAAAGCATTGGCTTTTGTAAATGAAAGGTCATTAACAGCTTAGCAGAACAGCTTTGGCTCTTATTATGCATCCACTTCATAACAGAGGATACTGTCAACAACTTCTGTTATTCCCTGCCTCATTTCCAACACGAAAAGCATGCTTGATTCTCAGTTCCTCTGGGAAAAAAATCAGTAGGATACTCTCATTCTTCGCCTTTATGACCCTGTTAAATTATTCTCTTCTTTTAAGGCATGAAGTGATTTCTTAAAAAAAAAAAAAAAAAAAAAAAAAAAAGGCATTGGAAGCTCTGCTGCTGAACAGACACAAAAACGTATTTCTGTGAAAAGAATACTCACACATGCAAGTGTCATATCTACATTTCCATTTACTTGTTTTCTTTTTCCTAAGATCTAACATTCGTTTGTATTTTTTCTACACTAAAGACTTCCAATGGGAACCACAAGATGATTACCTAATGTCTTGACTGATATTGTACTAAAGAAATTAGTCCACCTGAGAATCTTTAACAGACCAACTAAGAAAGGATAATAAAATTGGCAGCAACAGATTAGGCAGCAGTATAGCACATTTTCCTTACAATGACTATTCCCCTCAGGCATAAGTACAACCTCTACTCAGCTTTCTAAGAGTAATATAAAAATACGGAAATACAAAGTACATGATTTTAGATTATTATAGAAGAATTACATGAGAGTAACAAAAATTTGTGGGTTTAGAAAAAAATTGCAGATTTTTTCCTACAGACGAAGCTTTCTAAACTCAGATTATAAATATCTCCATAAAGCCCTATTTATTCTACTGCTGACAGTCACCTCAGTTTGAGATCAAACAAAATTTAAACATTTTTCCTATATTTCTGATTAATTTATAGTTTCTTTAAATTATTTCCAAAAGTCACAGACACACAAAAGTAACAGTAGTCTTTATTACTAGAATCTAAGAAGTAATCTTGCAACGCAAAACTGCAAGGAATTTGCTCCTATTTTCATACTTTCCTAGCTCGAAGAACAAGAACAAAGGATGGCAAAGGCATCACCTTGGGGGATATGCACCCTTCCTCAGATGTGTATATGTATACGACATACGTAATATGTCATTTAGCATATATATTTACTTTGAGCTGTGTATGATTACATATCCCACCCTGTACTTGGTATATTTTACTCTGTTGGTTGGAAATCAAGTATTTTATACTTCTTCCACTTCAACATTGCCAATAGGTCACAACGATATTAATATTTTGTAAAGATCCTTATGTTAGAAGAGGCAAAGGGACAACTGCGATACCAGAACATCCTTATGCACCTCCCCACACATCTGGCTAACCACCTTCCAGTCCAGTGAGTTAAACATAACACACTCTGCCTTGTCTTATCACCCAAGTAACAGAGAACAAGTGCCACCTTCCGCGTTACACATGAATCATCTACTTTCTTCTCCATTATACCAACTAAAAAAGCCCCAATCAACTGAGCTTTCCACAACTGTAATTCTTTTCTATTTGCACCATTAAAAGTACCCAGAAATCCTCCCTGGTCAACATTTTTATAACACATCTAGATTACAGCATTAAAAGGACCTACAAATGTATCTCCTGTCCAACATTAACTTTAAATTAGCTTTAAATTTCAATGGCTTCCAATGCCTATCATGCATAAATACACTTAAGTGAGGTCTAAAAACAGCCTGGACCATTTGGATAAAAATAATGTCAACGGAGCCCACAAACATTGCATCTGCCTGCTTGAGTTCACTGTTTTTACATCCTCGCCAAAATTGTTTTTGCAAATGCATTTGCTTTTTTTTGCTTTTCTCTCTGAAAATCTAGGAAACTTAATGGCAAAGCCACGAGCAAACATGTTGATGCTATATAGTTAAACAATGTATTTTCATTTTAAGGATCACAAAGCAATCTAAAGAAAGCACATTTGCATATGGAGCCCAAACTCTTCCAAGAAAAACAGGTAAGTTATCTGCTGGGAGAAGAGCAAAATGAGACAAAACTTAGTAAGATTACCAGCTCAAAATCACTCAAAGAAGAAATGTCAGATTGAGGAACACAAACTGTTCCAACAGACCATGAAACTTCCCAAGCACTTCCCCTGAAATGAGGGGACTACTCAAAAGTTTTTGAACTACTGCACACATGCACAGACACTTTAAATCAGGTTTGCAACATAAACACAGCAATTCCTACTGCCATGTAAGAACAAGGCAGCATGATGGCAATTATTCAGTTCAGAGCTTGCCCTTACACTTAAACTAACAAAGGAAGAAATAATGTTACTTAATTTTTTTCCCTGCAATCATAAGTGGGCCACACCTGAAAGTTGTAGCTGCATGAGCACAGAAATCTTTTTCTTCAGTCACCACAGAAACTAATATAGGAACTCTAGTGATTTGTTCTCTTGTTTTCAGTAAAAAATTTACATATGAATTACACACCAAATTCCTTCAGTCTAATAAACTGTTCTGAACTCGCATGAAGAAAATACTGCTTCTTCATTATCATCCTCTTCTTGCTGCTCTTTGCTGTCTTTACAAAAAAACTGTACCTCTAAAGCCAGTAGCAAGCACAGTGGTAAGTCTATCTCTTGCCTTGATTCCATGCATGGAAACAGAGGTTTGGAAATATATCCTTACATTTCAAAGGATTTTAGATTCCCAGATTTCCTACCAGACAGGCCTGCTTATTAGTCTCTGCCTCGTGTGTAAGTATTAACAGAGCAATCTGTACTAGTCAAGAAATCATCTGATGTAACTGAGCTGATTCTCAAAGGCATAAAAAAATTGCATATAATAGCCTACATAAATTACTGATGTTCAGGATCTGACTGGAAGACTGAAATACTGAATTATTTTCTATTACTTTTCATATTCATTAATTACTATTAGATAGAGAACAAAGGAGCACACACAGAGGCTAGAAACAGCACGTGAGTCTCTTAGGTGTTTCCCGTGACAGAATACAATTCAAATATTGTTTTTGCACTCAAGAACAGAAATGCAAACATTTCATAATTGCACTGTGTATGAGAAATCAAAACAAACCTTACCTTATTTAAAATATCAATTTTAGTAAAAAGTCAGGCTATGCTAGTACAGGGTGGCAGGAACCAGGCCATTCTCCTCCGGCAGATTTTTCCAAATGCCCCTGTGCTCAACTAAGTCTAACTCCGCTCTGTTTTGTTTCCCCAGGAGGACCCATTCAGGACCATGTGCTCCTTTTCAGCTGTCAATAAACAGAAGCGGTGAATTCCCCAGCGCTTCACAAAGCTAGTTAGGCATAGCCATTCATTTCTTTGGGAAAACAGGGCATTGATTTCAGCAAATTCCCAGGGAGCAGCTACAACAAAGAGATCAAAGACCCACCTCCTTTCCTGCCTGGCTTTGGCCGGCTGGGCTGAGAGGAGCAGCAACAGGTTTCCGAAGAGCAGGCTTGAGCCCCACTGACCACTGCATGCTCCATTCACAGCCATCACCTTCCTACATTCCTGGGACAGCCCCTGGCGCTAACCGTGACAAACCCCTACATTCAGGCAGCATAATATACTGCACACTAGTTCATCCAAGGATAAAAAGAAAAACAAGCTCCAAGGGAAGTCTGCTGCTTCCCCAACCAGTCGAGCTTCAGTAGCTGCCAGATTTTCCATAAACTTCTTTTTTTTTGTTTGGTTTGTTTTGTTTTCTAGCTTCTCCATCTAAAACAGAGAAACACTTGCTACCTCAAATTCATTGTGCTGAAACTTCACTGGAATGTTGTCTTTTTTGGTTTATTTCCATGAGCTTGAAGACTTAGCTGCTGGAGTTTGAGGTCTAGCTGCAACAGCCCTTGTATTGTGCAGCCACGACATCTTCTTTGTGCAATTTGCCCCAGAATGCAGCGGGGTTTTTCCCCAGGAACTTAAGAGGGTTTGTTCTGGTTTCATTAGATTTTTTTTTTTTTTTAAATTATACATCTTGTCTTCATTAATGTGACCTGGAGCAAGATTTTTAATGCTAGAATTTGACCTCGTATTGAACCAAGCATTAGGAAAAGATAATGCTGTGGACAAGTTTAAGGACTGGTGGTTAGGCTACACATCTACTACTAAACAGTAAGAGACAGAGATTGGTTCTTGTGGTGCAGTGACCACTTGGCATCAGCTCCACATGTCTAAATGCTCCTCATGCCCTTCTCTCTTACCCAACAAACAGTCTGGTTATATCCGAATTCCCTATCTGGAACACAGGCTGGTAAATATTATCCCCAAAACACACCATAGTGTTGCTTGCTAGCATTGGACAGTACTGAGCTCATGGGCTGGCTCTGAAATATTTATTCATATAAATAGAGTCTAGAGTCACTTCACATCTGTACAGACCTGCTGTTTTATTCTTAAACATTCTCCTGTGCACTGACATTTTACCAAGGCACTGCCTGGCTGTCACAAGTCCCACATGCCTGTGTACTCCTACCAGCTGGAACTTGTAAAGGCCCCTCAGCACCGGTACTGCCTCGGGGCCATTCACACATATCCAAGCGAGAAGACAAATCTCTATCCCACCAGCATGACCAAGTATCACAGGACCTGGCAGAGTGCAAGCAGTACAATACTGAGAAGACCAGGGACAGGTGGTAGGGATGATTGTACAGAAGATAGCTGAGGACACCAAGAAATACAGAACTGCAGAATTATCAAAGTTGCAAGAGACCTGTGAAGATCAACTAGGCCAGCCTCTTGCTGAAAGCAGGCCAATAAATAGCATTATCCAGGGCCTTGTCAAGCTTTATCTTGAATACTTCCAGTGAGGGACACTCCACCACTTCCCTGGGCAGCCTATTTGAGTGTTCAGTCAGTCCCACAGTGAAAATGCTCCTTCCATAAACAAGCATCTTCCCTGAAGCAACTTGTGACCATCACCTCTTGTCCTGTCAGAGCATGTTTGGGGAAAGAGCACTTCCAACTCCTTTTCCAAACCACCATTTTTTACTGGAAGACTAGTTCTATGACTAAATGCCCTTGAACCTTCTCTTCTTTGAGCTGAACATGCCCAGCTTCTTCAACCTCTACTCAGGTGACAACTTCTCTAACCAACCGATCATCAGGAGAAACATGAGAGAGGTACTGAGCTGAAAAAAGGAAAAAATAAACTGACAGGGCATAAAATTGCTAAAACAGACAAACCAGCTTAAACATCTGAGCACAGTTGAGGAGTCTTGACCTCAGCTACTATACAGTCTCTCCATTCTTTAACTTTTCACTCCTGACAGAAGTTCTGTCTGTTGTATACAGTACAGTCAGGCATACCACCTTCCTTATTTTTGAGTTCTCCCTGTATCTAAATGGCATTTAAGCATGCCTCAAAATTTCCAGTTCACAGCTGAAGCTCAAAAAATGCACAAATAACTTGATCTTGAAGTACAGATATGACCCCCAGAGACAAGCGCTGCCACGCAGCCACTGATGGGTTTATATTTATTAACTGAATACAAACATTAATGAAAAAAATATTGTTTTCTTTGTTCCTCTGAGGAAGTTTTAAGGAACGATAAAATTGGTTTCTGAAATTCCCCTCTCTTATATTGCACAGTGTGCAGTTGGGCAGCCCTTGGAAGCAATGACAAAAAATGGCAGCTGAGGCACTGGAGGGACTCCAAAAGAAAGCATGTAGATCAGATCAATAAGCATAGAAAATGTGCTTAATGCTTCAGATAGCTTAAGCTGGAGTGAGAGAGTGAGAGTATTGGGGAAACGTGTGCAGCAGTCTTTTGTGGTAGTTATGACAGCATAGCATAAGGATATGCCATTTGTATATTCTTTTCTGTTAAAAAGAAGGATGGATAATAGTGATGAGGCACAAGATTTGGATATGACTGGGATAATGACATGCTGGAAACACAGGAGTTAAATTTGCAAAATGATTAAAAAACCCCGAGCACATCACTCTGTAGTAATCTGGGATGGCATTTGTGCCAAAGATAGAAAAAACATTTTAGACAGAATTGTAATTTTAAGTCTCAATGAACCAGTCTGTTCTTATACTTGGGCCAGATTTTTACAATTTTACTCATATTAAGTCATGCTTTACTCCAAGAATAATCCTGTTGATTATAATGGTAATATTGTTCGACAGATGTCTCAGAAGAAACACAAATGTAAAAGCAGACTTTATACTTCAGATAAAAGACATCAATCATGAGTACATCTGGGAATCTGATAAAAACATATGGTGCAAAAAAATCACTGTGGGATAACGGAAATGTACTTACAGAGCAGGTCTGTTGACATGTTTACAGATCAGGCAAAGGAAACCTACAAAAAATAAATGAAAAAAGAATTATCAGTTTTCTGACCTAGCACTATTCATGTTTATATCTTATGCTAGTAATCATATCCATTGTTTTTTACTTCTTTAGGAAATAAGGAGACTATATATACAGAAATCTAAAAGGAAGAATTTTAACCTGCAGAAAAAAAGAATAAATCCATCTATTTTTTTATTTCTTAATAACTGATTTCGCTTCATTTCACAGACAATGTGAACTGACAGTATTAATGTAATGCATTTTAATTAAGAGTAGTTCGCTGTAACTCACATCTTCATTAACATTTATTATTAAAACAGAATTTTCAGGCATCGTGTATTTTACCCCATTGCATGCCATTCTGTGTTCAAGCCTGCTATTTCTGGTATTCCTCCTAACAGTCCTGACCATTGCAAAGTAAAAAAGAAACCAAACCAAACACAGGACAAGACATTTCATTTGTTCTCTTGAAAGACTTCTGAAGACTTCTAGTTTTCTGCTGAACTAATTTATCTTGTTCTCTTCCAATTCATCTGCTGGTTTTTGACTGAAATTTTACTATAAGCATATAGGAGCAGAGTCTGAGTTTTCTGTAGCTGTCTGAGCAGTTTCCAAAACAGGGGGATCCCAATGAGTGAATAAGGCTACTTGGTGCAACAGAAATAATAATGCATATAACAATAAGGGAAACACATAAACAACAGTACAAATCACATCAATATATGCCATTTTATGTCATGTACAAAATTTGAAAGTTTCAGGCAGTGTTTGAAGGTGTGTGTACATGAATTAGAGTGAATGAAAGAGGTTCAGCTAGGTGGAGTGCTGGGTCCTGCACTTGTGTCGCAACCCCATGCAGTGCTACAGGCTTGGGGAAGAGTGGCTGGAAAGTGGCCTGGCAGAAAAGGATCTGGGGTTTCTGGATAACAGCTGGCTGAACATGCACCATCAGTGTGCCTAGGTGGCCAAGACCAATGGCATCCTGGCCTGTATCAGCAATAGTGTGGTTAGCAGAACTAGAGTAGTAACTGTCCTCCTGTACTCAGGACTGGTGAGGTCACACCTCAAATCTTGTGTTCAGTTTTGGACTCCTCACTGCAAGAAAAACATTTATGTGCTGCAGAGTGTCCAGAGAAGGGCAATGGAGCTGGTGAAGGGTCTGGAGCACAAGTCTTATGCGAAGCACCTGAGGGAGCTGGGTTTGTTTAGGTTGAAATAAAAAGGAGGTTCAGAGTGGACCTTACTGCTCTCTGCAACTACCTGAAAGGAGGCTGGAGAGAGGCGGGGGTTGGTAACAAGGGACAGGGCAAGAGGAAATGGTTTCAAGTTGCACCAGGGAAGGTTTAGATTGGATGTTAAGAAAAATCCCTTCACTAAAAGGGTTGTCAAACATTGGGCAGGCTGCCTAGGGAAGTGTTTGAATCCTCACCCCTGAAGGCATTTAAAAGACATGCAGATGTGAAGCTTAGGGATGTGGTTTACTGGTGGACTTGAGAGTGCTGGGTTTATGGTTGGACTCAATGGTCTTAAAGGTTTGTTTTCTTAAATGATTCTACCAGTCTATGAAAACTTGACCCTGATGAAGACAACAGTATTTTTGTGGCTGACTGCAATGGGTCAAAGAAAACATCTTCATTTTAAAAAATACAATGATTATTAGTAAGATAGTTACAAATTAATTGGAGATGGTTGGGAGAGCTGAGGGAAGGGGAGCATGGAAGAAGGTAATAAAGATGACAGGAAAAATGGATAGCAAGGAATAAGAAGAACTGAGAATGAAACAGACTCATAAGAGTGTAAAGCAGTGGTAAGTAAGGTGAATACAGAGGACGATGAGGCAGAGGGGAGTTAGTGGCCTGCTGATGAGAACTTGCCAAGGAAGAAGCTGTGACTTCAGGTGTCAGGATGAGGAAGCTGAGATCCAGCTATCTGCCGAAATCTAGAAGCACATTTTCACATTTGAGACTAAGAGAACACTTCCAGTGATCCACTGTAGGCACCTAAGTTGCCATCTTGCTCGAGAACATGTTGTGTGTGCCTGCAACCATACTGCAGCTATGCTGAGTACTCTCCCCAGCATTTACTCAACAGTGATGTACCTACATCACTACTGGGCAACATAAGAAGTATGGCAATTACATTAGCAAGTTGACAATCAATAAACTTATATATCCTCATTTAAGTGCTTGCAGACCTAATCCCAAGAACAAGACACATAAAGTTAGTAAATCAGACTCGCCGCCTTACCATGTGTCTCATTGCAACATAATCAAACCCCCAAGGAATCAAACTGTATATCCTAGTATAAAATAAAGTAGAGAAAATATATTTTATAGATGCTTTGGACTCTGGAATTTAGAAGATTTCTGATATCAAAATATAAGGAACTGCCTGGTCTTTCCTTCCCACATATCTTCCTAAACTTATCTTTTAAGCCTATGCTGCTTTCACCAAACAGAAGACAAGTACAAGCTTTGCATTTTAAAAAAATTATTTGCAGTGGTGGGTGGTTAGGAGTAGTTGACAAGTATACTATAGCCTTTATTGCAGAAAATTCATATTTTCAACACAAACCCAAAAGGATCCCTCCCATCTTTGGGCTGCACACATTCCCTAGTTGGATAAAACTAAGAGGGAGCAGCTCATCAGAAAGTCTCATCAGGGAAGACACTACGAGGAAAGATGCTTCAACTGCCCATGCACAAGCATCCTGTGTCTTTTAAGGTGCCCAAGGACATCTGAAACACCCACATGAGTCTGATAGAGATACTACTGGTTGTAAAGGAAAGAGTCCCTCCTGGACAAGGAGCTAAAAACCAGGCAAGGCTACACAGGGCATCTCAGAAAGTATTAGACATTTACATTTCAGCAAATTATTCAAGTCCTACAGCATTGAAGTATGTCTGTTTTTACAAGAAGCCAGACAGAGAATGGGCAGATTGCTGGTAAATCACTTGTGTCTGAGATCAAGGGGACTGCAGATGAGGCATGAAACACAAGTGCCCACACATCAACTTTTCTTCTGTAACCTCTACCAAAACAGCTGCCTCTGGTGAACATACAGCTTATAAATTAGCTTTGTCTCTAATTGGGACTGTGTGCAGCTGGGAGAAAGGAGCAGTAAAGGCACCCACATGCTAAAAGGACATCAATGAGTCTCCTCTTTCCAGGTGAAGACAGGCATGCTGGGTGCATGCTTCCTAAGCAGCAAGCATCCTAGTCTGATTTCCATCATCCAGAAAACACTTCATTTCTGAAAAAGATCTACTCTGCAGTTTGATTCCATTCTGGCTGAGAGCAAGGCACTTGTCTGTGGTGTTAATTGCTAAAAATTTGGGCCTTGCAGAGGGAACAGTGGACTCTAAGGGTATCCATATGTGACTGTATGGGTACCAACCTTTGTTATCTCCAGAAACAGCAGGCTACATGTTGCCACTGTCAATGCAGTGCCATCAACTAATAAAGAGTTCATCCCCACTGCAAGGAATTACTAGGCAAAATGACTTCACTGTGCTGGCATTCAATCTGCAGGGCAATTACCTGGTAAACCACCGCAACACAACAAGCTCTTCCCTCCCACATGGTCTGAGTCAGTAGTATAGCTTCATCCTCCCACATCTGATCTGCAGCAGTCTCCTATCATGAGGAAGTCCAGCTTCAGTCTATGCCCTTCCCGTCCCCAACACATCTGCCATCCAACCATGTTGCAGTGACATGGTGGTCTGTGAACACCCTAATTAAGGTTTGATTGAACTGTTCTGTGGTGTCACTTTGGTGGTAAATCACCAAAGTATTTTTCTCCACAGGCCATCAAAGCCTGAGAAGTTTTTTTATCCCGCCCCTGTACAGTCATCTGATAAAGCACTACTAGCAGCAGCAATCCTACAGTGTCCAAGCCCAGCCCTTGGGAAAAGCACAGAGACTACAGACCAAGAGCGAGGACCTCTGTGAGGGCATATCAGCCACTGCAACACAGGCCACTTGCAGAACAACAGAGCAGCAGCTGCACCAACGCAAGGAACTGCTCATCTTCCAGCAGCTCATCTGGACATTATCTGTGCCAGGTTGAGCATAAGTACCACAAGGAGTATTTGCAGAGGCAAGAGAATGTAAGCAGAACTACAAGCTCCTTCATAAGCTGTGCCAGCTCTTCCCTGCAGTTATCCTCAAAATGGACCCAGAACTGGCTGTCCTAGCTGCAGAAAACCACCACCATAATACCTCCTCCTGCTTCAAGGGTACCCTTTGTGCAGTGTACTGATCCCTGACCAAGGGGTCTCCAACACATGCAAAGTCATGGTAGCCACATATGCTGTGCCAACCAGGCACAGTCCCTGGTGGTTTCTGGCCACATCAGTCACTTGTCCATCTAAACTCAAGTGGTTGGTCAGTGACCATGCTGGCCTCAATTTAACATTGGCCAACATTCTGTGTATTCACCCCTTATAAACCTTGCTGACGTATCACATTGACCTTTAGACGAAGTGGTGTAGGTATACTGGCCAAATTTTTCTGTGCTGCCCACAAAGCCAAAAGAAGTTGTTTGTGGTTGCTCTTAAATATCATCATTTCTCATCAACGAATGGGCAGAAGAGGAGAGGCAAAGTAGGTGACATTTCCCATACATGAAAATTGCAAACCTGAAAATGCTGAGGCAAAGTCTAACAAGGTTCTTACAGGGTTTCAGGTATCAGGAAATTAATTCGTGCATTTAGGTGAGTTAAGTTTAACAGATGGTTAACAATCTATATGGATAGCAAACCAGTGATTACAGGCACATTGGATCATGAAAAGTTCTGTGCTTTGTAGTGGTGTAAAGTGGCTAAGCACTAGTTAGAGGAAGGAAGGATTGGTTCTGCACTGTCTAGAAGGACATGTCACACTGTGTTTTGTGTAGGAGATGGGATTTTAGGGTTTCGGTTTTTTCACCTGTTCCACCATTTCCAAAAATTCATAGACTATGCATTTTGTGTTTTATAAGTGACTGTAGTGACTACACTGTGGGCATGTATGACTCAGGATAGATACACATGATGGCAGTGGGATTGCCCTGTGATGTCCAGGGTTCCCAGTGGGAAAGGCAATACCTATTATCTACGTTGTTCTGATGTAGAGGACGTGGCCATAATGAAACCAGACCACCAGTTTCAAGGTACGGTCCACAAGGATGACCTATATGAGGATTGAGATCACTGATGCACCAGAGAAAAGGTGACTCCCTCAAGAAAATGCACAGCAAGGGAAACAAGCCTGCACAGGACCTCTGCAACTGTTCATGATGCACAAGACATCCGTGAAGGCTGCCAACAACAGCCTCGATTAGTACTGTGCTTACCAGTGGTCCGCACTGAGAGGCAGTGAAAAGGGCAGCAAAGACCCCACTTTCTACAGCCACTGCAGGCCACTGCAAATTTCTAGGAAGATGACATTATTTTACCAAACAACACTTGTTTCACTGGCCTTGAAGCTCATCTTCACCAGAGACAACAAACTCCATGGCAAGGGAAGCCAGGAAACTTCTCTGTGAGGGACCTTTGCAATGTCTGCAACGTAAGAATAAAACCACTTGTTCAAGACAGCTGCCCTGCATATAACACTCGTGTGACAGAGCTCTTCCACTGACCTCTCTTCTAGTAGACATACATCTACCTTCTCTGTCATCTTGCCACAGAAAACCAGAGGAAAAGCAGGCACCGACGTGGGAAGAGACTTAAATGGCAGCAACAGGAAAAACTTTCATACTGCCACACTGACACTGTGGGTGATACCCTTGTGCTTTCATCATGATGCCATCTGTAGGTGACAAGAGAACACGCTGCCTGTAAAAGAGAATTATACCATGCACAGACAAAGACCTGGATCATAGCTTTTGAACTATGAACACACTGTGAGAAGAAACACAGTTCTTCTGAACCAGTCAGCATCTGCCCCCCACTAAGTCCTCAGAAGTTATTACAGGGTTCCTTACATTGTTTTCACACAAAAACAATGTCAAAAACCAATGACAACTGTCTGCACAGGCATATTCATTCTAATGACCTGATATTATACGACCCAAAAATGCACCTCAGTTTCATGCTGCATGCCAAAGAGGTGCATTGTTAACCAGTCACCACAGGACTCTTCCGACGCTGTGAAGTCATCTGTCCACCTTACTCAGGCAGCTGAAAAGGGACACTGCTATACCTCAGGTACTTGGAAGAATGTCCGGCACAACTCATTTATAGATTCACAACAGCCTCATACAAATGACATTATTATCTAAGTACCTTTTACCATATTTTAGGTGTGTAAAGGTGAAAAACAAATGAAAGTATTTTTCAAAACATCTGCGGTAAGTAACACAGTTGCAGACGTCTTTAAAACACACAAGCAAAGATACGACAGGAAAACCGCACTTAACCTACTTACACTGAGATTAAATCAGGAAGGACTCTCTTCCCCCGCTACAGAAATCAGTTGCTGGGGTTTAACTTTCAGCATACCTTATGACTCAGGTTGCATCCATCAGCAGAAAAAACACCTTCAGGAGACAACACATCTATCACAGAACATTTGCATTCCACTGGTGTCCCTACTTGTGTTCTTTTGGCTACTGCTAGTGCTCGTGGCTGGCTAAATGCATTTCTGCTGACATAGTTTCTCTTCTCTCAAATTCATGAACAGGAAAGAAAATAATAATAATATAGAATAATATAGAAATAATACAAATAATATAGAAATTATTTAACATTAATGGAGTACTAACAGGGAAAAATGAATATGCAGGACCAAATTCTCCATTTAAAGAAATCTATGGAGATTTTCTGAAGTTTGTGTTAGTCCCACACATGTGTATCCACATCAGGATGTCATACATGCTAAGTACAACTCATCAAACATGTCTAACAGTGCTATTCTGTCCATTTTTTTATCTACCACATGTAGAGTCCCTCACTGGTGAAAATTATAAATCACTTTTTTTATAATATAAAATAGCATAACTTGTAATGTTCCAAATAATTTTTTTTTCAAATCATGGAATTATTTTACAATTATAAAACAGAATAACTGGTTTGCCATCATGTTTTTCTTTATATAAGAGGATTCTGCATCTTTGCCTTGATTAAGCAAAAAACTTGAGCAGTACAACACATAAAAGCTTGTGTCTCTGATCCAGAAATCTGCCTCATTAATATTGCACAAGTTCTTCATATGTAAGTCTTATTTGTGAATGTAAAAAACAAGGAAAACCCAAAATTATACATGTAACATCTTTCTCTTTAACAAAGGGCTATGCAGAGGTAAAAGAGCTGTACAAAACCGTAAGGCAGACTGTGGGTGGACAAAAGGCATAAACTCAAGGATCTACTTTCTCTAATGTGTTTACTAAGAATATTTTATGATAATGTTTTAAATTATGTATACATATAAATACACTATACAAATATATAAACTGGTCCTGCTGCTGAAGGAAATTTTATAACTATGTACACATCTCTACAGATTAAATGCCTTGTTATGCAAGCAGCCAAGAGCACTGTTAGTTGCCAGTAACTTCAAGATGTCATCCTATTGACTTTGATAATTTTCAGATCTGTTGGCTCATATTTTGGCAAATCTGTATGTAAAAAAGTCCTGCCTTACCATTCCTTCCACCAACCAATCAATAGTCTAACCTGGTTATGATCACCTCAATTTGTAGCATCATCAAATATGGTCCACATATGCACTTAATATGTCCAAGTCTGTTTTCAGTTTAAAGCAATACCCCACAATTTTCATTAAAAGTAAATCCATTTTATATCCTGTGTTCTGATACCAAAACACAAAGACCAACAAATCCCACTCCATGTTTCTCAGCAAGTTTTTCTTGTTCTGAAATATGGCATTCTCTCTCATCGTAGTTTTCCTAGCCTCTATCACTCCATGTTGATCTATTCTGGTCAGCAAAAGGTCTATGGCAGACAAGGCATCACACACAAGTCTTGGCCAGTCTCCAGTGCCCTGATAACAAGAAATGCTATTAAACAGTATTTCTAAAAAGGAACAGTAACAAAAAGGGAGAAAACCTCTTAAGGAATGATACCAAATGGCATCTCATGCCAGCCTGCCTTACTGAGGGTTGCTCTTGTTTGGCTTTGCAAAGCACTCAGTATTTTGACTTCGATCCAGCAAAGCAATTCTGCATTTCCCATGCCTTTCCACCACTGACTCGCAGGGAACTACTTGTACACATGAAGACAAACCTACACTTCATATTTTTTGGGTCAGGATCAAGGCACCAATCATCTTTCTGGATACTTGTTTTGTTATGAGAATTGGTTAAAATAAGCTAAAAAAATAAATCTTAAAAGTGTGAGCTTTAGAAAGCCTCAAGACCCAGGAACATTCCTAAAATAATTTGCATTCCACAGCAGCAGGGCAAAACCATTTCCATTTCAATGAGCTTGTGGAGAGGACTCTGGTCTACTGGCTGAAACTCAGGACTGAACCCTGGCATAAAATAAACACCAAACCCACTTGTAGAAGGTCACGTGAGAAAGCACTTTTTCCTGTTCTCCCTCAGTACATTGGCTAAAGTTTTTCTTTGCTTCAGACCTGTATCCTAACGCTCATTTCAAAACAGGCATTTCCACTCCTCTCTGCTGGACAGGGGCTGGTTGGCAGGGAATTTTCCTGTCCCTTTCCTGCATCATCCTCAAGCAGCTGTCCCCAAAGAGTTCGACAAATATTTGACAAAAACCTTGGTTTTAACACTTGCTCCTTTCACAAGCTTTATACAAATAAAACACACAAGCAGCCACAAACTTTCCAAAGTGGTGAGCTAAACCCACAGTGGAGACAGACAGACAGACAAGTTCCCCCATGGTGCAACAGTAACTCTTGAGACCAGAAAGGGGGAAACACACTTAGCCAGTACTTCAGCCAGTACATCAGTAAACTTCAGGAAATCATAAAAACAGATTTCTCATCTGGAAGCCTACACCCTACCTCACACATCTTGCTTAGTAATCGAAAATCTCCCAGCTTCAGATGCTCCCAAACTTGCACTTATCTACAGCACCACCCAGACACATTCTAAGCACTATTGCAATAATGCGATGCAGTATGTAATGTTGCCGCTAAATACTTTTATTCAAATTATTTAGTCAAAATTCCACTTCTCAGTTTTGCTCACTCACACATTTACCTGCTTCAGTTTTAAATGCTGTGAAATTACTACTCCATTCAGAAACTTGTAAAGAATTTTTACCTAAAAAAGGATTTCAGGTCAAGAATATTGGTATTTTTCAGGCATTTTAGATGCAACAGGTGATCTTAATAGTGACTTCAGCAGTTTAGCAGCTTGGCTTCTTTAGTTGCTTCATAAAAGCTAGATGTCTCTATACATAAACTATGTATCAAAACATATTTAATGCTCTTTCACAATATGCCTCGCTGTTTGTAACCAGTGTCTCAGCTGGAAAAAGTGTTTTCCTTTTTCTGTCTACTCCTGCAGGCCTCAGAGATTTGCTTGAGCTGTCTGAAGGAAGCAATGATAACACTAATACATCCTTAAAGTCTAAAGCATAAGCAAAGAGTTTCCACTAAGAATTTAATATTCAAGGTAGAGAGACAGCAGTAACTGATTTCTTTAATTCAATGCCACAAGCCTTACACTGGACAACAGCTGCCTGTCACATCCCTCCATTTGTTTCCTTCAACCTGCACACTCAGATTTTCTGCCAACAGCAGCTGGATCTGTCAGCGGCAAACTCTGCAGCAATACCATCTATATCCTTTCACTTCTGTTCACACATATGGACTGGCTGGAGCCAGGACACTGCACGAAAAATGCAGCCAACCACTTCACACGCTACAGAGGCAAGGGGCAATTATTAGAACTAATTTACTGAAACTGGCCATCACACTAATTGTAAGGGGCTAATTCGATTGGAACTAAACTGTAACTTGAGGAGTGATTCCTTATTGCATTTGCTTAAAGAGTATGTTAGTTTTAGTGGTTACATTTTCATAGTAGTGCTTAGAATGCCTATGGTGCCCAAATCTAAAAATATCCAAATACTCCAAATACTGGATATATGCCTGATTAATGAAAGTTGCACATTCCCAACTCCTATTTAGCTGTTTTCTTAGTTCTTCCTTTGGTTATCAAGCCCTATGATGACTCCAAAATTCCACGAATTGTGACTTGCAGGTTACTGATGAATAAAAGCAGATATTCATGCAGGCCACTATGCATGAATAGAAGCAGATGCAGACCACTCATATGCAGCACAGTAACCCGTTTCTCAGATAAAGGAGAGATAAAATGTGGCTCCCCACTGTCAATTAAGATCAATTGAACCTCTTGTTCTCCCTTACTGACAGCTTGTCACAGAGTTATAACTGCAGGTTTGGACTGGAAGCTACCTCAGTAACTGTAAGGTTTACAAACCTTTTGGGGATTCTATGCCACTTCCTGCACATTACTCAAATGAGAAGCCAAAAAAAATGCAGCATTACATGCACAGTGTTCGTGCTTGTGTAAAATTTCAACCTAGACAGCAATGTTGTTTTCCTGTTTTCTCCAGCAAAACTGAAACTTGAATAAATTAAAGGACACTGTCTCTTCTCTATGCAAACTTCTTTACTTCAGTGAAGGAGAATGCCAAAGGAATTATGAACCAGGATAACAAGGCCAATGCTGAAGAGCCCTGAGGAGATCGGTAAAGGAGGAGTTCAGCCACTACTTCCAGAGAATGAAAAAAACAATTTAAAAATAAGTAACCATTAACTCCCCTGTCAATACCAATTAATAGCGTGAAATATGGTCCACCATGGATTAATGAATGCAAAGTGCAGGCAAATATAAAATATACCCTCTGTTTCAGCAGTTCAGCATTTTTATTGTATGCCAATTTTTCAGAGACAGCCTTGGAACCTGATTAACTTTTACCAGCAGAGGCAAAGAACACTATTTCTTAATTTAAAAGCTATCCCGATATAGAAAAACTTGTTACAATAATGTAAAAAAAAAAAAAAAAAAAAAAAAAAAAAAAAAAAAAAAAAAAAAAAAAAAAAAGTGATCTCTAATCTTTTAATAAAAGTTCACAAAAAGGTCATTTGTCTGTATTTCTTCACTCAGTTGAATGGCTTGACTTCAACTCCAACTCTGACATTTGAAACATCCATCCAGTATGGTTCTGTGAGTTAATAAAAAATAACCCTAAGAAACTCAGATGTTTGGCATTTGCACCCCAAATTATCAGAAAGTTGGTTTAATAATTTTTAAAAACCTACAGAAATATATTCTGTCAGACGTTTATGTGGAATGAGAGGTCTGAAAGTGGAAGAACTTTGGGTTATCTAACAGTGTCGGCTATCCAATACTTGGATGGTTTCTGTCAACGATTACTGAAGCGTATTTTACTTGTCACACCACAACATTCTAGTCTCCAACATTTACTACAATCTTAATGAAAAACTAACAGATTTCTAATGAATGGTCACTAATGATTTGCCAGCCAGACTTGTATTATGAGAATCCATATGATTCAAGAGCCAGTGGCTCTGCTGGGACAAAATAAAAGCACAGATCACACTCTCCACAAAGATGCTAGTTGAAGTTGTTCTGTAAACTCCATGGATTCAACTTTTGAAGAATATCCTTGTCAAAATAAATTATATTAAAATGACAATGTAATGCAATTTCAGATTCTGAAACCCAAATATATTATTAGAAGTATGACAGCCACTTTAGTATCTAAAAAGATGTGCGTTAATTTTTGCTATCATGCTGTAATTTAATATTTAAAATTATAACCTATGAGTTTTTCTAAATTAGATGATTATTCAATTAATTTATAAAATAATCACTGACCACAAAAATAATTCAGAGCCTTATATAGTCTAAAAAGTCAGTGAATTTGAAAAGTAAAAATTTTTACAGTAATATATCCTGCTAATATTTTTACAGATCAAAAAAGACCCTCATTCTACATTGTTGTCAACTCTTTTGTGAACTGCTTTTTTGATCTGATAACAAAACATTTAAAATAATCTCCTTTTTATTCTCTATTTTCTATTAGTTAAAGAGGCCTATACTAATTTTTGTAATGTGTTATTTTTAAATTATTTTATAATGTTGAGATATTAAATGTTGATAAAAGTGGTATGAAAAACTGTAAGAACAATTTAGAAGGGGGAAAAAAAAATCACTTCAAGTCCTATCTTTGCTTTCAGAATAAGATAAAGAGGGAAAACCAATTTACTCTCCCATTTGTCCTTGCTTTGTTTTCTTCCTTATCAATCTCTCTGGTTTGGTCAGGGCAGCCTTTCTTCATCTTATTCAATAAATGCTTGAAAATTAGGATACATTTTTATTAGTCAAAAACCTTGACATACCTTAGCAGACTCAAAGAAAAATCTGTATAGCAAATTCAGGCATTAAAAAGGGAGATGACTTCTTCTATCACTTACACTTAAAGTATTTTAGAGAGAAGCATGTAAATGTGCACAGTTCAAGTAAAGATGATTTCCAAGCCTAAAAATTATTCCTGTCACTGGCAGCTGTTACGTGAGAAGTAAAAAGGTCCAGAAGCCTGGGCATGACCAGTGATAAGAATATCATTATGATCCATCTGCAACCGCCAAGAGACACAAAATGCCTCTACAATCTTTCGTTCTAAGCAAAATTAAAATTCCAAAGCAACAGGTTTTCAAACCAGGACATAGAGCGTGTCACCATAAAAACACGTCCCTGACCCCCCCAAATGGGTTCACATAAGGGCAAGCTGAGAATACCTTTCAGAACTACAGAATTTCAGTATCACAGATTTTACAGTACACGTGTTTGCTTTACCTGTGTATGTACTTGCTTTGTGGGGAAAGGAGTGTTAAGTTTGTAAAAACAAGTGAGTCATGAACAAGTCAAAATATTTCCAGTAAACTTATTTTTGCCTGAATACACTGAGTTAAGTGAAACCAAAACATTTTGCAGAAATGTATCAGTTTCACTGACTTGTGATGAATCAATGATGTAGGCTGTGTTACATTTCACTGAAATTGTTAGTTACAGAATCACGAGTCAATTGGGTTGGAAAAGATCATTGAGATCAACAACTCCAACATGACTGAACACCACCATGTCAACTAGACCACGGCACTAAGTGCCACATCCAGTCTTTTCTTAAACGCCTCCAGGGACAGTGAGTCCACCACCTCCCTGAGCAACACATTCCAATGTCTAATCACCCTTTCTGTCAAGAAATTCTTCCTAATGTGCGCCCTAAGCCTCCTCTGGTGCAGCTTAAGACTCTGTCCTCTTGTCCCGTTGTTAGTTGCCTGGGAAAAGAGACCAACCTCCATCTGTCTACAGCCTCCTTTCAGGTAGCTATAGAGAGTGATGAGGTCTCCCCTGAGTCTCCTCTTCTCTAAGCTAAACAACCCAAGCTCCCTCAGCTGCTCCTCACAGGACTTGTGCTCCAGACGCTTCATCAGCTATACTGCCCTTCTCTGGACAAGGGGAGTTTCATTCTCCTTCGTTTGGGATATAATAGCTTTCTCCCAACTGTGGAAATCCTCACCTTACATGATTTTTCTTATTTTCATTAGCATCTACCACTGAGTGATCTTTTGATCTCCTTCAAGTGCCTAGCACCACTGGAATAAGGAAGGGCTATGTGGCTGCCACATTTACAAGAGGTAAATGATGCTTCTACTCAGGATACCTCATCTGCTAGTTTTCAAATGTCTCTTCCACTGAAAGAGGGAGGATTGGTTTTATTACAGTGCATTTGGACTCATTCTGGCCAGTAGCCCTGGTCTTTTCTTGGATGAGCCATTAAAACACACAAACACAGTGTTAAAACATAGTGTTTCAGCCGCCAAATCACCTGTTACTGTCTCACTGGGAGAGATATTAAGTCACTTGTTTAATTAATATGTGCAATTGCTGAGATACCTAAGTGCAGATGAAGTAGAAAAGCATTACATCTTCTTAGTTTATCTTAATCACTTTAAAAGGGTTTAATGTCTTTCCCTTACTCAATGAGGCAGGTGAGCCATGTCTCCCAGCAAAAAAAAAAAAAAAAAAAAAAATCAGAAGCCAGAAAGCATCCCAAAACCACGTCCCAGAGCATTTCAAAGGTTGCCTCTCTGAAGAGACAGTTAGCACAGGTTAGATACTGCTACATTAGTATTTTCCTAAGTGTACTCTACCAGCTGCTATTCTGCATTTGCTGCCAATGCATTTTCTGCTACAGTTCTTCAGATGATCATTTGATGATCTAAGTTTGACAACAGACCTCTCAACAGGATAAACCCAGCAAATTTACTGATCTGTGGATGAACCTTGCCATTCTGGAGTGACTAGAGCTCCTGAAGTGGCAGCACATGACTTCCTCCAACATGGTTAGTATCACTATGAAGACAAAGCTTGGTGCCATCTGTGCAGTGAACATGGTGAGAAGTTCCACAAGGTGCATCTGGGTCACGTAGGTCATCTGCAACACCCCTCAGCACACAGAGCTGTCATTTAGCACTGAAACACCTCTAAGTGCAACATGCAGGTCTGGGCAGCCACTAGTTGAATTACCTTAAGCACGAGAGCAGAAGCTTCCCGGTCAGGACCCCCACTGCCCCATGTAAGGCAAAAGGAATAGTATCACTCAAGACATCCAAGAGATGAATGCTCTCCTATTATATCCCAACATACAAAGGAGATAATTCCCCTGCTCCCAAGATACACAGAAAATAGATAATGACAAAGGATCCTCCTAGGACAGACCCTCTTCCACCTCCCTCAGAGCAGGGAAGGAGAAGACAGGAGACAACAACTGGGACAGGGGATCCCACATTACACAGGGGACTGTCATCCAGCAACTGGGCTGGGATGAACATCAGCACTTACTACCTGACCCCTGTGGGCCAGACAGAGCTGTGAGTCATTTTCCCCACTACTAAATCATTGCAAAGGCAGGACTATGTGCCACTCACAGCAGATCATGGTAATATTCCTGAGATACTCCTTATATCTTTCTTTATACTTGTAAATTAAGAATAAAAAGATAAAATGCACACAGTTCTTCCACAAAGCTACTTTTCCAGGCTTTTCACTGATACTAACAAGAACTAGAGTTTGCGTTTATATTTGTTTATTATCTTCAAGAATTTCTTAGATGAATCTTTCTATACTTAAAACCCGAGGCTCTCCAGAGGAAAAAATTACAACAAAGAAGAATGCTTTGTTACCAACCCAGCACAACTGAGTTTAATTTAAACTCTTTTACGACCCACTGCAAGGACTAGAAATGCATGCTTTTCTGCATTTTATTCCAACTGCAGTTTTTTGGGATTTAAGCAAGGGAATATACAGTGTCAGTTTTCAGGGATGCACTCTGAAAAATCACAGAATCTGAATCAGAGAAAACACTGTGAGGTAATTAGTGTGATCAAGTTATCTCTCCAATTCATTAGAACTAAAAATCAATGCCTTGTGGTACAATCTCTGTTATATCATGAGTCCAGCTTGCAATGACGGGTAGGTAATACTATTTGGGAAGCTTAAATTTTGCTATCTCAAGTTGTCTGTGAAACAGCTTCTCCTAAAATAGTGCTCTAGATGCAGGAAGGAGAAAGATAAAAGCAGATCTACTCTGTCCTCTAAGAGAGAACCAGTTTACAAAGGCATCCTTGATCTGATTTAGCACTGCAACTCATGCCATTGTACAAAAGATCAATCAGGACGAGCAGAAAAAGCAAGAAAAAAGAGGAAATATGAGAAGCATACAGACAGTAAAGTCCACTGGAAAGAACTGTCACTTCTATATTGTCATGTTGGAGACATCTGAAATCCAAACCGCTCTTTCACATCAAACTGCAAATAGGCCACATACAGAAAAATGCATTGGAAGACAGAGATAAGGCAGCAAAAAAGCAAAGTTAGAAGCAAAGTATTTATTTGATTATCCTCAGGATATGTGTGGGATTACATTTTATGATCAACTTTCAAGACTTTCCCATATAGAATTCAAGTCAACTGACCTTCTTTCTGTCCTAACTCTTGTTATTTCCTGCTAGTTATCACAAAATAGCAGTATCCTTGGCATCATTTAAAGAGATTTCCTACTTCTTCCCACACACGCAAGAGAAGAACAAACAGTTTCTTCTGGGTTTAGTGAAAATTAAAAGATGTGGCTGCTTGCACGGTGGCACAGGCTTAAGTAGAAGTGTGTGACTGCTGTTCCCTTGGTGTTTGAAGCAGTCTTGTTTGCTTCCTGCTTATCTTTGAAAGCAGGAACATCTTAAAATAAAAGTGCAGCAGGGCCAGTAGGGAACTAGTTGGCAATGCTCTAGTTCTGAAAACATCTTGTGTGTTGGATTGCTCTTACTGAAGAGTACTAGTTAGATTTGTAAAGTCAGGTGAAACTTGTAACACCAGCACTGACTGTCTTAAGTACAGTGCGTGTATTTACTTATGGATAGGGTGGAGGTTGATGTTTTTTTGGGTTTTAATCATCAGTCAAGAAATTAGGAGTCGAGGGAGAGGGACAGCAGCTCAGGTCCCAGGCATGCAACACACTGCAGATTAAATGTATCTCAATAGTCATAGGGAGCGGAATTATCTCATGATGTTTACTTTCCACTGAGCCCTGACAGAAGGGCAGAGAGGGAATACATGCATGTGCTAACAGAGCTTCACAAGGGGATTTTCACTGCAGAGAAAATTACAGAACTGAACGGAAATAGAAGTTATTGTCTTTAGTTAGACAGCATGAATCTGTGACCTGCAAGTGTCCAGCTTAGAAGAAAGTCTACCCACAAGTAATGCACTCAAAATTATTTAACTCTTCATTTTTATCTTTGAAAAACTCAAAAACTCAGCAATTTTAAATAAACTTGAAGATGTCAAATTAAGGCTTCAACCTGGTTAAATTTAGAGAATGAATTAGATGATTAAATGGACCCCTTAAAGAAATAATTATTTATTTTCCTTTGTTTATGTATCTTTTCCTATCAAACTCTCCAAACCTCCCACTACTGTTCTCACTCTGATGCACAAGTCCAGAAGAACTGGTATAGTCCTTCTAATCTTATTTCTAGCTTTTATTCCCACTCTTGCACAAATAATCCTATTATCAATTTTTAGCATCTGCGTGATTAGAACGATCAGGCCCTATTTACATGTCACAGCACTAAACAATTCAAAATGCAGTTACGCAGTTCTACTACTCCAGGATCTATACCCACTCCCATTAGGTTTGCAAATGAGATTTTGACTGCTTTGACTTACAATTCAGGGCAAGTAAGTGCACACTAATGGTGGGAAATATACTGCACATACAGTGGCACCACAGCAGCAAACATGCACAGTATCAAGTAATAGTCACACAATTTGTCACTGATCCTGTCCCTGTACCTCTGTCTAGCAGAGCTACCCTTGTTCCACCCAGGGCCACCTGTCACCCACAGCCCCATTTTGTCTCGCACGGTTATGACCACTCCTCATGCACAGAGGCAGAGCAGTGCTCTGTGCGCTGCTTCTTCAGACCAACAACAGGGACAGGAAGGACCGGTGAAGGGAAATTCCCAGTGACACCATCTTTATTCCTCCTCAGTGAAGGGTCAGAGCACAACAGAAATGTTGCACATTACAGGATCGGTGGTGTACTTCAGACTGCACAACAAAAAAGAGATGCTCTTTCTGGAGAAGCTGCCAAGTCAGGATGGGACTGATTGACACTTTGTGCTACAGTACGTGACTAGGTATCTGAGGCTCAAATAGACAGATTTTCCACTAAACACTGGGACAACCAGTAATAAGGTGCACATGCTAATGTAATTTTACAACTGCAATACCAAGATGTGAATGCTCAGACTGGGAACCTCCTCCTCATTCTATCAGAGCCAGATTTGCTGATCTCCTGGTAATAATGCCAAGCACATTCTCTCTTACTGCTTCTTGGAAAACAAACACCTGTATCATTTGTATTTATTCAAGAAGATCCTCATCAAGGTGATATGAGTATTCCTACATGTTGAACAAAGTAGCCACAAACAAATACATATGTAGATATATGATGTTCCCAAAAACATAGCTTGGATTCTGTCCTACAGTCTTTTATATATTAAAAATATGAGCTGAGGTGGGAAGATTATGTTTAAATTCACATTTTAAAGACAGTTACTACTTTGTGCTCTTTATCAACTACTTCACATATATTCTACAAAAGCAGTTAGCCTTACTGGCCCTCCTTTGTAAGGAAAAATATACTGGTCATGCTCAAGTCAGACAGGGAAAGCAACACTCCTCAGAGAAGAGTTTGGCTGTCCCAAATTCACCTTTCTATTAAATGAACTGTCATTTGACTAAGGGACACAGACTCTTAACAGGGAAATAAAAAACAACTGAAAGTTAAATTTTAACCAAGTTACGTACTTTAGGGAAAAAAAATCATATAATGTGGTAAATCCCTCTTTCCCACAGAAAACAAAACAAAACAAAAGTAGTGTATCCCGTAGGAGTCAATGACAGCTCAAGGCTTGACCTCAGCAAGCTGTCAGCCTACTGAAGAGAGATGAAAACCTGATGCAAACCGCGCTGCGGCTGCTTCTGTCGGCGGGGATTTTGATGACGGCGTCGACACCCTTGTGCAAGCGGCGGGCATACCTCTGGGCCCGCAGATGTTTTCCCACGCGGGAACAAGCCTCCCGGACCACGACCCGAGTCTCTCCTCACGGGGGTGCCACGGCCAGACGCGCATCACGGCACCGCCCGCTGCCCCGCGCTTTGCCCTGAGAGCCCCGGGAGGGGCTGGAGAGCGGTGCGAAGGAAAGATGAGGATATGTCCGTCGTCCCCCCGCCCCAGTCCCCGGTCCTGCGGCCCTTCGGAGCCCGGAGGCAAGAGGGGACGGGGTGGGCGCCCGTCCTGGGCTCCGGTGCGGGGCGCTGCGGGCGGACAAGCGGGAGAGCCTGCGCGGCGGCCGGGGCGTAGGGAAAGTCGAAGGGGGAGAAGCGGAAAATAAGTAAGTAAAGACGAAACTCTCCTCCTGAAGGGGGACACACTGCGGCACAGTCCGCTTTCCTGCGGCGGTAGGCGGCCCGCCCGGTCCGACACCCCCGGTGCTCGGCGCCCGCCCGCCGGTGCCCCGCCTGGAGCGGGTCCCCCGCTCCCCGAGCGCCCCGGCCCCGCTGTGGAGCGGCGGAGCGACCCCCGCCCGGCCCGGCCCCGCTCGCCGGCCCCGCTCACCTCATGGCCCAGCTCCGCGGGCGCCGCCCGCTCCCCCAGCGCCGGGCCGGGGAGCGCAGCGGCGGCGACTCCTCCCGTCCCCGCGGCGGTGCCCGGCCCCGGGAGGCGGCTGGCGGCGGGGCGGCGGCGGGCGGGGCGCGGGAGGGCCGGGCCGAGGGGCGGCCGCGCCGCGTCCCCTCCCCGCTCCGCCCCTGCGGGGCAGCGCGGGCCGTGGGGACGAATACCGAGCGGAGTGCGGAGGCGAGTCCGGCCCCGGGGGTGTCCGAGCGCTCTCTCGGGAGCAGCGTTCCCGGGAATCTTGATGGAAACAGAGTGTGAGTACCGCGGCTGTCCGGCCGCCAATACTGCCTCTGCTGTGGCCTCACGGAGTTATCCGTACTTGTGAGGATCTACACAACCCACCACCTGCGCTAGTGGTGGTTATTTATTTACTTCCCAGGAAGCATCTCACAGCATTAAGAATGTCCTGCACGCATGTATTGGTTTTGCTTCCTTCACTTAGGGTTCTGTTGCAGACCCGCACCCTAGCAGGCTGAGGGGCGCGGGAAGGCATCATGTGCACATTCCCTGAAGCGAATGGTGGCTGTTTCTTCTTGTCCTGTCGCGGGTCATCCCTGGGGAGATGCTTCCACCTTCTCCATAACCACCCTTTCAGTGCTGGGAAACCATGGTCAGATCCAGCTAAGCCTTCTCTTCTCCAGGCTGAACACACCTAGTTCTTTCAGTCTTGCTTGCTATGGCAAGTTCACATTTAAACATCTCTGTGGCCCTCCATAGGAACCCCTCCAATTTTTCAGTGCCTCTTTTGAACTGGGGAAGACCACAGCTGGGGGTCAGTCCTCCAGAAGTGGACCAACGAGCGCCAAATAGAGAGGAATAATGGCATCCCCTTGATCTGCTGGATATGGTCTTGCTGACACAGAACACCTACCCCCAGCCCGGTCTAAAGTAGATATAATTTCATTTCCAAAGCATGATTGAATCCCAATTGCTGTTAAGTCAAAATCCACTGTTAGGTCGTTTTTAATAGCAGGTGTTATCTCCGTAGTGGCTACAAGATCCAGCTAGGACACTCACAGATAAAAGTAATCCATTGGGCAGTTGCAAACATTGTAACAGCATCTCAGCCAGACTTCTTGTCAGAAATCATGAACTCCATGGCAGTCAGCAGCATGGGATATGCCACCACCAGTATTGCTACAGTTCACTGTTAAATTTATTAACTTAAACTTCCAGTGACAATACACATGTGCTAATATTATCATATGTTAATAACCAAGGCCTGGGCAACTCGAGAGCACCAAATGTCTGTGGTGCAGCTGAGAAGGAGAAGTGAGGCATCATAAGGCAGTTTATAATTACAATGATACTGCAATCAAGCAGCACAACAGCTAGACCACTGAAATGTACTCTGGGCCATGTCTAGCGGCTGGTTTGTGCTAGTAAAGAAAACCTGGCAGACAAAAACCATACTGAAATAATTTCATTATTTCACTATGATAGATACTGTCATACTGGTCTAAAGATGTCTTCTGCAGGAGTGCAGGACAGGACTCCATGGCTGTGAACACCACCGGGCTATTGCTGTATATTCCTGTTGTTAATACAGCTTCCTCAAGCTCCTGACTTTGTAGCCATTAAAAATGGATAAAGTAAGGTTCATGTTTAAGACATGCATATAAGCAAGTAAACAAACAATTTCATAAGTGTATTCTTTTTATTTGTTCTCTTTGCAGCATTTTGAAACCCATGATTTCTGCCAGCAGCAAACTTGTCATGAACTTTGGTCTCACCAGAAAGTTCTCAAAGTGCAGTGACAAGTCTGTCAATATGCAGTGGAGAAATGTGGAGAATCCAGTGGTCCCAGTGTGGTCCATCAGTACCAAAAGGATCCCCAAGCTGAATCAGGGTCAGGCAGTAAGTCTCAATGACTTTCCAGCTTCCCAAGTGGATGTTGAAGTAAACAAGGAGATAAACTGCTGGGCTGGTGGTTGAAGTAATGCTTTGGCTTTTTGCAGAGAAATCAATAGATGCAAATCACTTGGATACAGCCATATTGTAACCAGCTGCTTTTAATAAAGCACACAAAGATAGGAAGCACACACACTTCTGTTTAAGGTGTTTACTGACAGGCACCCAGCTCATTGGGCATGAGCAGAGGAGCTATTACCTCAACTCCTCTGCTACAACTGGTCCTTTGGTCACAGTGCAAGGCCATGAACTTCATGTCTGGTTTCTGGGAGAAAGCACTCAGAAGTCTGCATCCTGGGTCGAGCACCCAGATGTGTTAAGAGTTGCTTATCTGCTTGCTTATTGTCCGAAAAGATGGCTGAATATAGGCAGGGAAATGTACTTTTCCTCCAAACTCTTTCAAAGGACAGTCTGAAACAGTTCTGCTGAACTTTTTGAAAGGATTCAGCTCAACCCTAGGGCTGAGGCATAGCATGGAAAACTCAACAACTGCAGCTAAAAAGCCCTGAAGCCCACAATACTCAGAAAAGTGTTCAAGGCAAGGCTGGATGGGTCTTTGAGCACTCTGATCTAGTGAAAGATGTCCCTGCCTATGGCAGGGCCGGTTGTTGGATTAGATGATCCTTAAGTTCCCTTCCAACCCAAATGATTCTATGATCTAGAGCGGACTTTATTGGGCGGCTCAGGTGTTGGCTTCTCATGTTATAAATGACTGGATTTTGCAAAAGGCTGATGGCTTGGGGTTTAGCAGAGGAGGGAAGTCCAGAGGGGTGTCACTAGTGCAGGGTGTGCATTGTGCAATAGGTGACAGCAGTGATGTGTTTCTCCCCGTTTCTACAGCCCGATTGCTGTGGGCTGTCCTGCCCTCTAGTGCCTGCAGCGACAGCTCCCTCTCTCTTCTCTCGGCTCCCCCAATGCATGCAGCACATGCACACGCACACCCAGGAGCTGCAGACCCCCATGCGCCCCCCCCCGTGCCACCCTGGGTGCAGAGCTGGCCACTCTTCCACCTTACCTGCCTGCTGAGGACAGCTGCTGCTGGGGACACCGACCCAGCGAGGAAACGGTGTTGCTGCAATGTAGCACAGATGTGCTTTTGTGAGGGAGAATGCCCCACTTCAGGAGCTGGCCTATGAACAGACAGATACACGGGGCAGTGCAGGCACATTCTGTCAGTCACGTCTGGTACCATTTCCAGTAAAACATCAGGAAAGGATGATTACAAAGAAAATCAAGACTGGACTTAGCGTGTGGCTCCAGCCCCTCACCTGGGTTCCAGGAGTCAGGGACTTACTGAGGACTTTGCACTGGCAGAAATTCCTAGTGGCAGGTACCTCTTTGAACTTGAAAAGCTTAAGGAACAACTGCTTTTGCTCTGTTACCTGTTGAGATGCCCATTCAGGTTTGCGAGGAGAGACTAATATGAGTGAAAAGCAATTTATCTAATTGCTGTAATAGCAACCTTTCAAAACAGGGAGAATAAGGAAATTTTGTTCCAAGAACATTATCAAAGCACTTCCCAAGGTTATTATGATGCTCTCAATGTCCTTCAAGTGCAGGGTGTGGGACAGCAGTACTTTTCAACTGTAAATCTCCCAGTTTTTTGATGGATTGGATTGTGTAGAAGGGGATAATATTTCCCTGCCATTCATTGCACTAGTAACTTATCTTGATTCTTACAGCGTGAAATCAACATACCACATATGGAAAACATGTTTTAATGCTTTACTGTTGCTTAGGTTCCCCTTTCAGCATGGGTAGGGCACGATAGTTGTAAGTAGAGAGGAATTAATTTCTTCTTTCTGAGCCATTCATCTCCTTTTACTTGATGACTTGCCTGTTTGTTACTCAGTTTCCAAATCCTGTGTTCCTGCTTGATCTGATTCTTCCAAGTGGGAGGAGATGGGATCTGAAGGCTGTTCCTCAGCAACAGGTTGGTCAGTCTCTTCTTTCTCTGTGACTAGCTGGTCAGCAGCAGCTGTCTCACCAGACACCTGGGGCGCAGCATCTGGTGGCCTGGGCTCTTCAGCAGGTGCTTCTGTCTGACCAGGCAGAGTCTGACAACTAAATGCATCTAAGCGTTTTTCAACCACTGTACGAATCAAGGCTGAAACAGAGAAAGCCACCATTAACGAACATGGAGGAAAACCCCTATAATTTAACATTTTTTATATATTACTGACCTGTAATTTCTTAAACAGAGAAAGAACCCTGAAGTAACACTAAAAATGAAATATTTAAATGAGACAAAACCATCCCTGCTGCTGTAGCCAGATGATTGGTTTACACTCAAAGCAGTGATTTGAAATGGGTGCACTTGGGTATTTTTGTCGATTTCCTCACATTTGCTTCTCACTCCCAGAGCAGGTCACCCCATCAGGAACAAGGACTAGCCAGTTTACACCCAAGGTGGTGCTTTGGGTGCTCCATTCAAATAGGTTAAAAGTGGATCCTTAGAGACTCTTCCCATGTTTCTGCTTAAGAGGGGAAAGAAGCCATGAACTATCTCAGCTGAGGCTGTGTCTGCCTCTACAAAATTTGCAGAATGTTCCTTTTGCAGAGGTGATGTTTACTCAACAGTGGGTGACTGGGTATAAGTCAGGAAATACAGAGGGTAAATAGCAAAATGGGCTGCTGACATTACTTACTGGCCTGCCCCAAGTGCTCTGTATATCTCAGAACTGGAGCAAGACTATGATATCTAGTTAAACAATTAAACAGATTTAACAGGAATATGATAGATGCTTTCATCAATAGAGTATCCTGCAGCAACATTATCCTAAGGATGTTTTAATTCAGTAGTCACATACAATATATTTTTTCTTAAAAGAAATTTCTTTCCCCTCCTGAAGAGCTACATGAAGAAGTGATCCTTGAATGTACATACTGGCATATATATCAGGATAAAATACCTAACAGACCAGCTGTAATTGTCCAAATCATACTATATCTTAATTAATAAAATTCAGCGTCCCAGCTAAACCAAAAATAAACCCAATGGGAGCAAACACAATTTTAATTCAAACCCAAAATCCCAGCAAGAGGAAAACTGTAGGAATGAAGAAGATGTAATGCAAGTGTAAAAAGTGGTTTGACCTAGGAGCACCACAGTGGATACACATACATCATAATTTTGTTCTTCTACACAAGAGGGAGTTCAGATTGTTCAGATGTCTCAACTACAGCCTCTGAAGACTAATAAAAGAACCCAAATACTTAACTTGAACTAGCCCAAAAACCCACTGATATTTCAATCTATTTCAAAAGCAAGGACATGATTATTGACTACAGCAGGAGGTAAGCCCTTGTTTTGAAGAAAAATGTTGGTCACCTCACTTCTCAGTCTATCATGGCCTATGATTATCCTCCTTTCACATAGGAGTTCTGGGAGCTTACACGAATGAAGAGACTTTCATGGTATACATGTGGCAGTACACAGGATGGGCTTTTCTGTTCCCACTGGCACAATCAGGCACACTACAGAGAGCATAATAGCAATGGTAGCTGTGTAACAGAGGAAGTAGAAGCTTTATAGCAGAAAAAAAGATCTGTGTTCTTTAACCATTATCTTCCTGACATATGTGTTGTATCTCCCAGCATTAACACATCTCAAACAGTATAAAGCCAGAAGAGAGTTGTCAGTGCAGGATGACTGACACTCCTATTATTTCAGATGAAAATTAGTTACCTAGTTGTCGTGGTTTTGCCCCTCAGCCCATCCCTGGGGCTGATGATGGTTTTGTCCAGGTAATTTCCAGACAAAAAGACCAATCAAAAATCCAGAAACGCCTTTGCTAATTACATCTTCAAGAAAACGGAAGAGAAGGTTGTTGGCGCAGTTGGAATTAGAGTAGCAGCCATGTAGGGGAGAGGAGTAGCGGGCCTGAAGCAGGGCCAGACTCCCTCCTCCCCCGGCTTGGGCCGGGGGGGGAGCAGGTGCAGCACTGAAGTTCTCCCTTCTCTCTCGTAAGAGAGTGAAGAGAAAAAAAAGTTTAAAAGACGGACTGCTTGGACAGAAACCGCTGTGGAAGAATTCCAGCCGAAAGATAACGGAGCTTCCAAGGTCGGAGCTGGCAGCCGAAGCTGCAGCAAAGAAAAGTAAAGTGCGAAAGGGGGGAGGCTTGTTTCCCCCCCCTGCCTTTCTGCTCTCTCTCCTTAGCAGGGAAAAGACTGAAAAGTAATCCCTGCTACTTGTAAAAGTGTGTTGGAGTAAGGAGACTCCCCATGCAGCTGATAGAGAAGTTTGTGGATGTACCAAAAAGAACTGAAACTTCATGAAAAGGACTGAAGTGAGGCAGAGTCCTGGTGGAGATTTGTG
>NW_020955217.1:652893-658195 GCF_003031625.1 Empidonax traillii
AAAGGGAAGAAGTATTTCTGTGTATATATAGCATTTCAACTTGAGTAGAAATTGTTATAGATATAGTTCTTTAGTTTTTAATTTATTAGTAGTTTTTATTTTACTAGTAATAAATGTTTATACTGTTTTCCCCAAATCCTGTCTCTCTTTTGTCTGCAAATACCTTCTCTCAGCTAGTAGTAATTGTGTGGGGAGTGGAAGACAAAATTGACCCAAAGCAAAACCACGACACTAGTTGTATGTAGTAGTAGTTTTCCAACATTAAAACATTTTAATATAGTAAAAAAAACCCCCAAAACCCTAAACACAAAGAGCCATGGGTACTTAAATGACCCCTCCTACCTTAATCCACAGTGACAATGTAAATGTGATATTTGTTCTGACCAGGAAAAAAGCAATCGAGAACATCAAGCAGCCCAGATTACATTACAGGACTTGCGAACTTACAGTCAAGCATTGTCCTCCCCAGAACTTTCTTTTGTAGTGTTTCTTCCACTTCTGACATCAGCCATGGAAGGAATTTTGTCTCAATATCTATAAGAATTTAGCAGGAAGATAGAAAGAGAAAATACCATTTTATTAAGGATGACTGACAGGAGTTGGGGACTGGTTTTTATTTGCTGCAACAATTAAGGGATGAACACCCCTGCCAAAAGACTCCTGATTGTAAGAGTCAGATGAAATCTCTCAAGTGTTGTTTGGTTTCTTATCTCCAGCCTCCCTTACTGAGGTTCATCATTACGGACTCTGACCGGAGTCCTCTCAACTGCAGTGATTTTCAAAGAGGTCTGGCATCCTTGAAAAGCTAGCACAGTTGAGATATACAGTCATGTTCTAGTGAGATCAAATAACTATCCTGAACAAGTCAGGAGAATAACATTTCCTGCCTTGCTTTCCAAAGACATTTGGCTTCTGGTCTGCTGAAAGCATTTGTTCCCCCTGACTAAAGAGCTCTTGCTTACCCACGTATTTCTCAAATCATACTCTTCGTATACTGTGGTCCCAAAGCCTGCCCTGGTGGCAAAATACACTCAGTTTCTGCATTAACCCCATGACTTATTCCAGAGAAAGTGTAGCTGTTCCCAAGCCATGGTATGTGACCATGTGGAGCCCAGTGAAGTGGGGTGCAGCAATGAGAAATGCTGCTGATTCTAAAAGCTCAGAGGTCACTGATGTACAAGTCCAAAATTATTTTCAGGGCCTAATTCTAATTGACTAATTTCTCCCTTGCTCTGATAATCATTAAAAAAAATATTCAGAATGACATATTGATTTCTTTGTTCTATCAAAACACATTTACTTCAATTTGGATATCTCTTTCTACTCTACCAATCCTAACCACCCATTTATATCTCTTAAATTCCAAAGCAGCTCTTTTCATTGTCACAGTCAGCTCTTGCTTATTCTTGACTACTTGTACAGATGACCAGTAATATTTGTTTGTGTTAAAACTATGAGTTCAGCACAAATGTAAATGAATAAAGTCTTATGACATTATTCTAAATAATAGGAGAATATGCTATGTTTTATGGTTGTTTCGAGGTTTATATTACTTATTTCATATATTTTTAAAAAATAAATACAAACCTCTTTCTATAGGGTCATAAAAAAATCCACTGTCATAAAGATTGCTGAAGACTGAGGGAATAAGATCAGCCAGGTAACGCTTAGCAAATGCCCGAGCTGCAATTTTCTCTGTGGTCTCTTTCTGCTTCCGCAGCTTTTCCAAGTGCTCAAGTCTGCGACGTTCCTGTCAAGGCAATTATGCATGTAAAACTTAGAGGCCTTTAGTTGTTACTTCCTTGATCTAGACTTTGAAGAATTATCACAGTGCGAGCCTCTTAAATATCAAAAATAATCAAAACTGCAGATAATCATAGTCTCTACCTGGTATTTGCAGCCTCTACCTTTCATAAAAACTCCTATGAAAGAATGCTGGAAAGCAAGCTTGTACTCAATCTATGAAGTATTAAAATAAGCAAAAATTACAGAGAAACACATTTCTGTGTTCTGTGGTTCACCTTTTCGATTTTGAGAAGTCTGTAAAATAAGGGTCTCACAGCTGACCAAATGAAACCCTTCTCTGATGCCTTATACATTGGTCTCATGCCTTCTTGATTTATTATTGCAGATCAAACTGATCATTGGCCTTAGAATGAGATGAAGTTGGATAGTATTTCCTGAACTTTTCAGCTTTCCAATATTCTAACCCATCTGATGATTAAAATGATTAAAACTCAAACTGGTCCAGGCAAACATTAAAAACCCCAATTATACAAGGCTGATGAATAGCGAGTAAGACTTGCCTTTTCTGTTTATTCCTATTTAATAATATAGCATAATACTTGGAGATCTTGAGATGTACGTGTGCATATATAGTAGTGCATGCACTGGGTGTGAAAGTCTAGGAGGCGTCTCTCTTACTTTCAAGCACTCTGACTATTCATTTAGCAGTTATTATAATGAGAATGTTTAAGAAACAGCTGCACCAGGTACAGAATAAAAAGCTGTTGGTCTGGCCTCTTGATCAGATGTCCGAGGATACCAGGTAATTCAAGTGTGACCGCTCCAAATAAACACAACACTATGATGCTGTTGTATGAGAGCAAGTGGCAGAGTGCAGCTCACCAAAACGCTAGGAGGAATATCAAAGTTTACAATGCCCTTCGAGGTTTATCCAGCTTATCTCACAGCTTGCCATTCAGTACTGGAAATGTTTTTTTCCCTTCTGATGAGCATTCAGACTGTTTTGCTCTTAGGTAAAAAGTCCTACCTTCTCCTCTCTGATTCGCCTGTCCTGCTCTTCCAGGCGCTGTAATTCAGCAAACTCCGCGTTACGCAGCTCTATAAAGGCACGCTGATGTGCCCGCAGCTGGGCCAGCTCTTCTTCCTCCATGACTTCCAGCAAAGCCTGCTCAACTGTTTTCCCAATCAGCACTTCCAGGATTGGCTTAACTTCAATGTCAAAGTCAAATAACTGAGGATAAGAATCACAGAAACAGAGATAAATATCCCTTGGTCACAGCTGCTCTTAACAAGGATTGGCAAGGAGAACAGGAGGTTGAAGAAAGCCCCTGTGCTGAAGGCAGGCCAGAGAAGTGCAGGTGAGGGACCAGCATCAGCTGAGGCAGAAAGAAGCATGAATGCAGCTGGGAGCTAAGTGATGAGTGGGCTGGAGTGAGATGCACACATACCCTATCACAGCCACTGTTGGGACTGCCAGGGACAAGCTGAACACTCACTTGGACCCTGTTTCTATGTTCCCAACCTGTTCTTGAGCTGGACATGTTTTACAGAAGAGAGCATTTCTCAGCACTGTAGTTCTTAGATGAAAATAGCAGAACCAGTGCATATGGAGAAGTGTCTTAATTTGGCACCTAACCTCAAAGTAGACTAAGGAGAGTTGAATTGGGGTTTGGGTTTTTTTGTTTGTTTGTTTGTTTTTTATGTTCTGTGAGGATTAGTTCCTTTCTGTTTCTTCTTCAATTTTGCATCAGAAATGTGTTTTATATGGGAGACATACTTCAACAGCACTTTGTGGACCTGACTTCGCTTCATACCTCTCCTTCTTCTATTTGCGTGGCTATATCTTTTCCTGTTTTGGCTGGTATGAAGAGTGGAGTTGGTGGTCTGTCCAAAAATTCATCTGTTTGACACTCTCCATCAACCTCTACTACATGGTCACAAATCTCTTCCAGATACAGTTCTAGAAACAAAAGCATATTGAATACTCAAAGCTGGATTCTTTTTATTTTAACTCTAAACTATTTTTGCTGACTCTACATTGTGAATTATATCCAAAGAGTCAAATAAAATGTCTTATATAAAGTTAAGAAAAAAAAAAGAAAAAGGCAGCTCGACTTAAAACACACATCAGTTTGCTGCATAGGCTATCTGATGCTATGCTCCCTGTAATGTCAGGTGCACTTCATGGAAGTGATTCCCAAAAAGGTAGTTCACTTTAAGCAAAATTTAAGCATATATGAAACTTCTCTAATGATACTGGAAAAGGAAAGAATAAATGAAAACTGCAAAGCAGACCTTCTGGGAAAACGTCACTAATTAGATAAGTTTAATAAATACAACTAAAAATAAGGGGTTATAATGAAAAGGATTCTAGTGTGATTCTACGAACTTCATCATCAATTTAGCAAGTGAATATAGATCAGCAAGCTTTGTTTTCAGATGAATACAAAAAAAAAAAAAAAAGCCTTTTACCTGTCTGCACAGAAACGTGCTCTCTGCCTTCCACAGGCTCTGGTGTTCCTGGTCGAACTGGCTCTTTTATGCGCTTTCTCACCGGTGCTCTTTTCTGTGCACCCTTCTGCTTTTGAACCTCAGGGGGATTGGGTTGGGTACTCTGAGCAGGGGTGAGGAAGGAAAAAAAAACACAAAACAGGATACACTTGGTACTTGAAAATGATATTTCATTCTTTCTACAGGAAAATGAAGATTGCTGGTTGATTTGAATGCTAGCAGTCTAGCATTTTGGATTTACTTTTCTGGGTCCTGACTCTAAATTTTTGGTTGACTTGAAGAGGATAGGGCATGAAACATGAAGATATGCTGGCTGCCTACAGGCACGTACTAATGGCAACTCACAGTAAGAGCATTCATTTTTTATTTGAAAGTGAATATTGTATACAGAACTTTGCTTTGTGAGATAAAGTATAATAAAACAATATGTTTTATATGTGAGTTTTCAAATTTTGAGAGGTCGAATGGACTTAAGTCCAATTATCATATTATGAACGGAATTGTTTGCTAGATAAAAATTATAGGACCAATTATTGCTGATGAAACAAAAGAAACTCATACTACCTTTTAAATTCAGTACTCTGCTTATGATTGAAATGAACACCAGTTTTGAACTTCTTAAACAAAGCTGACATAAAATTCACTCTAAGAAACAGATACTGAACAACAAATTATTTACACAAAGTAGCTTTTAAAAATACAGACTGCTATAAATTCATATATGATCAAACTATCTATGTTGAAATATTCTCTGAAAATAAAGTATTGCATTTGGATGGTGTCGTGGTTTTGCCCCTCAGCCCATCCCTGGGGCTGATGATGGTTTTGTCCAGGTAATTTCCGGACAAAAAGACCAATCAAAAGTCCAGAAACGCCTTTGCTAATTACATCTTCAAGAAAACGGAAGAGAAGGTTGTTGGCGCAGTTGGAATTAGAGTAGCAGCCATGTAGGGGAGAGGAGTAGCGGGCCCGAAGCAGGGCCAGACTCCCTCCTCCCCCGGCTTGGGCCTGGGGGGGAGCAGGTGCAGCACTGAAGTTCTCCCTT
>NW_020955217.1:659511-680757 GCF_003031625.1 Empidonax traillii
ATGAGACTACTTCTTCTCCTTGGACTGGTATAAAAGGGAAGAAGTATTTCTGTAAATATATAACACTTCAACTTAAGTAGAAATTGCTGTAAATATAGTTCTCTAGTTTTTAACTTATTAGTAGTTTTTATTTTACTAGTAATAAATGTTTATACTGTTTTCCCCAAATCCTGTCTCTCTTTTGTCTGCTAATACCTTCTCTCAACTAGTAGTAATTGTGTGGAGGGTGGAAGGCAAAATTGACCCAAAGCAAAACCACGACAGATGGGGTTCTGAGCAACCTGAATCAGTGGAAGATCTTCCTGCCTGTGGCAGGGGGTTGGAACCAGATAATCTTTTAAGATCCCTTACTTACTACTATATCAGGATAAACAAAATACTTTTGCCTCCTCACAAGTAGCTTTTGCATACTGCTGGACCATTTAGCTCTGCTTCTGTGGTAGGATAAGCCAAAGTCTACCCCAAGACAATTTCCCAGGAGCTGCAATTCTCCCTGATGACACCTTGCATATGATCACAGATTATGAGTGATAACTTGTGTTTAGGATCATTACATTAAAGAAATGGAGAGGCAAAAAAAAAAAAAAAAAGGAATCATGTACTTGATGGGGGGGGCGGAGAGATAACAAATCAGAACTACATAAGTTCATGTGAAACTAAATTTTTAAAAAAGAGCTGGAGATAGTCACAGACTGTGACTATGTGAAACATTTGAAGTAAAATTACAGTTTCGGTAGTTAAAATTATAAACGAGGAACAGTTTTCCTGGCCCTATGACTTTTCAACAAAGCTGTAGCACATTAAAACAAACAAAGAAACAAAAAAAAAAAAACAACCAAACAAAAACCACAACACAAACCACACAAACACACATAAAACAACACACACCCCCCCCCCAACAAGCAAACGAACAAAACTACAAAAAGGCCCCCATACCTGCGGCAGGAGCCGAACGGCTAAGGCGTATCCCCGCGCCACTCTGGGGTCGCGCATGATGTTGCCGTAGCACACGGGCTGCTTCTGCCTGCGAGCAGCACAGACAGCGCCGGCTGCAGCACCGCGCACCGCCCGGAGCGGCTCGGACCGGCCGCAGCGGGCAGCTCCCCCCGAGACACAGGAAGGAGGAGGACCCCCCCCCGGGAAGGGCGGCGAGGGAGCCGGGATGAGGGGAAAGGCGCAGAGGGCGCGGGGGAAGCGGCACTCACGGCTCGGCGACGTCGGGCGGCGCTCGGTACTTGGGGCGGGCGAGCAGGGAGCGGGGCTGGCTGCTGTAGCTGTAGGGCAGCGCGGGGGCCACCGTCAGCTCCAGCGGTCGGGCGGGCAGCATGGTGGGCTCTGTCCGGCAGCCGCCGGGCGGTGCGGGGCGGCGGGACGCGGCGCGGGCCGATGGAATGCCGCTCGGATCGGGCCGATGGAATGCCGCCGGGATCGGGCCGTGAGGGAGTGTGACGGCGTCCGTCTCCTGGGCAACGCGCGGCGCGTGCGCGGGGCAGGCGGCTGCGGGGCCGTCCATAGACCCGCAGAACGGCTTGGGTTGGAAGGGACTTTAAAGATGGCTCAGTTCCAACCCCTCTGCCATGGGCAGGGACACTTTCCACCAGACTAGGTTGCTCAGAGCCCCATCCAGCCTGGCCTTGAACACTTCCAGGGGTGGGGCATCTACAACTTCTCTGGGCAACCTGTTCCAGTGCCTCCACCACCCTCGCAGCAAACCATTTCTTCCTATTACCTAATCTAAACCTACTCTCTTTGAGTTTGCAGCCATTCCCCCTTGCCCTGTTACTACATGTCCTCGCAAGGAGCCCCTCTCGCGCTGTCCCTGCAGGTCCTGAGGGCCGCAGTTAGGTCACCCTTTGCTGTGCGCGGGTCTGGCTCGGGCGGGCGGCGGTTCGCGCCGTCCCCCCTCCCGGGCGCAGTCCTGACGGGAAGAGCCAAACCCTCGGGAGGGTTAAGGGGGACAGTGCCGGCCCACCAGGCACTGGGAAAGCACCGCCGTAACCCGTAAGGGGCCGCAGCGCTGCGGGGCCTCCCGTGGCCGAGGTAATGAGGGAGCTGAACCGCGAGGTGTCACCGTCCTCCTGCCGTCGCTGGACAAGCTCCTCAGGGACTCGGGAGCTTTCCAGGGAAACTGGCGGTGGCTTAACTTGATCTGCAGTGACACTGGGGTGCAGAGATTAGCTGGGGAATCGCGAAAACTTGTTGGATGGCGTACTGGTGGCTTAGGTACGGATGTCGTAAAAGTACCGGCTCGAACAGCTGCACTCCAAATTTCGTGTTTTCCAAACAAGTAGGGGCTTTGGATACTGTGAAGGTGTTGTATGCTGGGAGATAGGAGTGTGAGGTGCGTCCTCAGTATGCCTCAGTATCCCATCCGTGATGAGCTGCACTCCTTGTCAGGGCAAATCATGAGGATGTATTTTCAGATTCTGTGAAAATTTTCCTCTAAGAGAAACATAAAAGCAATGAAGGGTTACTGATACAGTGATAGCCACCTTTTTTAACCTTTGTGGTTAGTGATATGCCTTGATTACTTTAGCAAGACAGAGTATATAAAATAGCCCATGACTTTTGTTTCTGAAACTTTTGGTTTAAATGTAATTCATGTGTGAAATTCTGTTTATTTCATCTCAGTTATGTTAGTGCTGCAGATGCCCGTGCTCCACCACAGCCCCGAACAGACAGTCACAAACAAGAGAATTACAAATAGCAGAGTGTACTTCATAGGGGGCCTGGAAGGCATGAAAGAAACTGTAGAGCAGTAGAAACTTTTTTAAAAATAAGTTAAAAAACTCCACCCTAAACAAAACAAAAAACAAACAAACAAACAAACAAAACCCTACCAAAAAAAGCCAAGTGTGGGAGGCAAAGGAAAACAAGGAATGTTTTTGTAATTCATTAATGGGCAGCTTACAGAGTCAGTCCAGGAATGGGAATTGCGTTCACTAGACTTTTGTTAGCTGGGTAGTAGGACAGAAGGATATGGTCCTGCAGAAGTACTTTTCAAGTATCACTGGGGTAGGAGGGGAGAACAGTCCTTCAATATTTGTTTGTGTCTGGGCAAGCAAAGTTAATGAATAAGCATCTCAGTTGAGCCAAGCCAGAGAACTATGACCCTTGAATTTGACCAGAACCAATATGACCCTTTGATTTTGGAGACCTGACTCATATTTCCTTGAGTCTGGCTGTACAGCTAACTATACTGCTTTTGGACTGGGGACTTGAAATCTGGGTAGACCTTTCCAGGATTGTTAGGGATTTGGAATTTTGGTTCACATGCAAAACAGCTGCAGCATAGCCTTAAAACATCCACCTATACAGATCTGCTAAGGAATGGAGTGGGCTTTCTGAACAAACCTAGAAATTTGTCTGGAATGGATTGGATTGGGAGACAATGCAAAGAGGGCTTCTAACCAGGAGGAGCAAGGGCCAGTGGAACAAAGATTCTTGCAGTGCTGACTGTTACCTCTTGCCCACAAGTCTTGTGAAGATGAAGGTGTTGCATCACAAGTTCATTTTGTTAAGCTGGCCCCAGCCTGGTAGCTTACCTTTTGGGTGAATTTCTAATCCACCTAATAAGTGCACTGGTTGAATGGCAGAGACTCTCCTCACCTCCTTGAAACACTGCTAACTCCTTAGTTACCAGTCTAATGCGAAAGCATTGTATCATTTTGGAGGGATAAAGCCCTCTGACTTTGCAGGTTAGCAGAGCTTTAGAAGTGACAAAGCCTCATCTCTTCTCTCTTGCTCCCTTTTGTGTTGTTTTTTGCTAAAAATACCCGGTGAGTTCGGGAACATTTTGTGTCATCACAAGACTGACTTCAGGAGGAGCTGAAAACATGATGATTGTAATCAGATGTCTAGGCTGCCATTAATACCCTTAGCTGTTCTTGGTATCTTACAGTCACAGTGGCTGTTTCACGTATTCTTTGGAGGATTGACTTGGTCCTGCACGGGTAGCAGTGCAGGAGGTACTGCTTGGGAAGTGGGCCTGCCTAGAAAGGGATAAATCAGACCATCTCCCATAGGGCAGCTACGAAAGATCTTTTGACCTTTCTTCAGCTGACTTGAAAGCTTCAGAAAAGGGTTTTATCTCCTTCCAGGTTTGCTGTGCATCTGTTAAAACACCTTGGAGCCAGAACTTACTTTTTGTATGTTTGTTTTCATGAGAATTTCCTGGCATTGTACCATGCCCTTGACTTTCTTTTTCTGGATATGAAACAAGCTTATTCATAGTAAAGCCAATGTGAAGGTGTCAGTGTGTAGTAACAGAAGATGTACATCCACTATTTCCTGCAGCACTTGGGATGCATTCTGTAACTAATGAATGACACCTTGAAATACAATATGAGGGGTCTACAGTGCTAAGCCTGGGTCTTCCTAGGGCCCTAGTTTGGATGTTGCTAGCTTGGGAGATGTGGTACCACAGTGCATTGCACAGTATGATGCTGAGCAGACTTGCTGTGTCCAGTTTTCAACATCTTAACTTTCTGCAACATTGCATAATTAGGAAAAGAAGGAGGTTTATGGATATAGACAATGCCTAGATGTCAAGGAAGGACAGGAAGGGGCATAATGCCTTCCCAGAACATTTTATTCTATTTGGAGGACAACCATGGCCACTTTTTAAAATATTGGAATGCTTTCATGATGTAATATTGTATAATTACATGACATTTGGGTTAGATTTGATTCCCCATGGTCCTGAGAGGGAATTCTAAGCTGCAGTTCTTACCCCTTTGGGCCTGCACATTAAGGCATAGATCTGCCAGTTTGGAAGTAACTCTACTGGAAGTGAAAATGCCACAGCTTTCAAGAAGATATCAAAAAATCACAGAGCAGTTTAGACTGAAAGGGACTCCAGAGGTCTCTAGTGTAGCCTCCTTGCTTGCCTAAGCTGGTACAAATTAAAAGATAGATCAGATTGATCAGAGCCTTCTGCCAGGTTTTTAAAATCTCCAGGGATGGAAATGCACAGAGTAGCCTTGAAAATCCCAGAAAGCATCATGCTGCTGTTAATCAATGCTCTGAGATGTCTGACAGAAATACAGAAACCACAGTACTAACATGGAGAGCCATCAGTGTAACTGCAAAGATGAAAGAACTACAGAGCCCAGGAGAGGTGCGTATGTACTAGTTGCCCTGATGCTGTTGGAGAACAATTAATATAAGTGGCCTGAAACCTGCTTTTAACTTGCTGCAGTGATGTGACCAAAGAGAATCAGCAATACTGCATCAGTATTGTATCACTGGTGTCTGCCAGCCCACAGATGGTGTGTCTGCTGCTGTTCGTAAGCACTGGGCTCAGTGCGTCTGAGATAAACAGACACTGCCTACGTACAGGCTTGGGCCTAATAGTGAGATACTTAGGTTTAAAAAATACAGTGTGCCAGCCTGAGAGTTTTGACAGAGGAGAGACATAGAAGGAAAACCAAATACCAGAGCTAAACTTGAGTCCTGCTGGTGACATCAGTGTTTTTTAAGTTTTGTTAACCTTCATATGTAATTGTGAATAGAAAAAGATGCAGATCCTGTCGCTCATATCTTCAACCCAAAATTATTAAACTTCCTTTTCTCTGTAGAAGCACAGCTTCCTCTTTATCCCAGTTCTAAGTTTGTGTGGTTGGGCAGGACTGGGAGGTTTCAGTTTTTAAGACCTTAATTTCTCCAGCACTGTTAAAAACTAGGTTTTATTATTTATGGTTTCCAGAAAAATTTTAAATCCTGCTTCCCTGTACCACTTCACCTCTGACTCTCAGGAACATTTTCCCTAGGTTCCCTTCCCTCCATGTTCCCCACAAACTTTGTCTTTCAGCGGGACAAACCTTCTCTTGGGGCTTGTATTCTTGACATATGCCACCATGGGACTTCCGAGACAGTAACTAGAAAGAATTATTGAGGAGTGATAAGGCACCTTAGAGGGTGGAGTAATGCACACTTAATTTTAAATTATCACACATTATACTGACAAATGGAAAGTCGTTGTTGGTGACCTTCCTATATAAACTCAAATAGACTGTGTGCTGCTATCGCTCTCCAGCCCCTTCTTACCTCTCCCTGTTGTGAACAGGTCTCTCCCACTGTCTTCTTTTTGCCCCAGAAAGTTCTGCCTTATTTTCCATCTCCATGTATTGAGGGCAGTTGTTGAACTGCACTAAACTTGCAGAGTAAGAGACAAAACTCATCTGCTTCTGTTGCCCCTTCACTGTGGTCCTGGTGTTTGTCCATCTTGATACAAATTGCCCTTCATCACATCTCTGGGAGAGAGAGCAGTATCGTATTTGCTTTATTGGAGATAAACTGCACAGTCCAAAACCTGCACTGGGCAGGAGGCCTTTTGTAAAAAACAGTCTGATGTTGAACATGTTGAACTACAAGTCTCTGGTCTTTATCTCAAGATCATCCTCCCTGGTCACCTACAGAGAACTAGTGGCTGCTCTGCTCTTTCACATACCCAAGGACTTCTCAGCTCCCAGGCCTTCTGGTGTCTGTAGCTTGTAAGGCAGGTGTGCATCTCTCTATTGTATCATGTACCATTGTGCACTCATCGGAGTGGGAGCCCCTGGTGGTGAAGTGGTTAAAGCACAGTGCTGTGAACGCTGAGACCCGGGTTCGAGTCCCGGTCAGGGCCCCTCCCTGGGCAGATGGAGCTCGTTAGCCCGTAAGGCAATCCATCTACGTCCTGAGGACCTCGCTGCCACCGTCCAAGTGTGCTTGGCCCCGGCAGATGAACCTCAGGATTAAAGGGTGGGCTCAGTTCCGCGCACACTGTGTCTCACCTAAAAAAAATATCCAATGCGCAGGCTGGAAGGTGGAAAGACCTTCCCCGGTTCTTCGTTCGCAAAGAGACTGGCCATTACTCATCGGAGTACGGTGCTCTGTGAAGTTCTTGCATGATACTGTGGCTACTTTCTCACCTGGTTGCCAGTTGTGCTGAAGAAATCTGGTTGGTGAATTGCAGGCACAGTTGCACAGGGTGCACTTGCTGTGTGAAGCCACAGCTTTATTATGGAGAGAGAATTGCATGACCCAAGACTGTGCGGCAAACATGTGGAAAACCAGAAAAAATCTCCAATCTGTATGATAAGAGCATCTTCTCTGATCATCTGTCTAGGATTCTGCCTGGATTTGGCCTTAATTTTTATTTTTTTTAATACGGTTTTATGATTTTCAGCATGGCCTGTGGGATTCTGAAGGTGCGGGGTTTGAATTTGGACTGTAGCATCTGTTGAGGAAGTTGGTAGGAGGTTTGTGGGTTGTAGGAAGGAAGAGTGTCAAGCAGCCGTTGGATCGGTTCTGTAAATAGATTGTTGGCTAAAGAGCATGTTTTGTTTAGAAAGTGTGAAACTCTTCATAGAAACCTTTTCGTATTATTACCTAGCAGAGGAAGCAGAGCTCAACGGAGTCAACCATGTTTGGAATTTGTGAACAATTTGTTCAGACTTATATGATGGCCCCTCAGGCTAGAAACAGAAAATAATCTGTGGTTTCCTGTCCCCTTGCAGAGGAACATGTAGAATTTGGAATGGGCTCTGCTCAGAGGTGAGATTCAAATTGATATATTTATCACAGTGAATGGAAAAGACTGATTTAAAACAATAAAAGTGATGTATTTATAAAAAAATATTATTAGATATTTAGCATTTCTGAGTAACAGAGAAGCAGAAAAAGCCATTGTTCACTTAACATCCACAGACACTTGCAGGCAACTGTGGATATGATAGTCAGCTGACAATATGAGGACTATATCACTTCTCCAACAGTGGTTGCCCTTTTCCCGTGGATCTTTCTGTCTGTCATTGTCAGACTTTTAAAATAAAATTTTCTCCCTCTTTAGATTTTTTAGCCCTCAGAAGTTCCTCTGAAGTTTTTACTCTCTTCTGATGGCACAGGTGATAAGGACTGACTGCTAACAAAATTCAGAGAAAAATGTAACCAGAGCGCTTAACCAAGGTGAGTTTCCTTTTCCTGTAGTCAGAAATCGTCCTCGTGGAAATATGATAGCCACACTGACTCATGCGAGCAGAGTAGCAGCATGTTTTTATTTGTTCAGAGTTCACCCCTGTGACAGCCAAGTGCTGTAATCTCTTGGCCTTGCTATGGCACAAAATGCCGTTCTCCAGCTTAAGAGACCTGCCTGTTGTGATGGAAAGTTGCAGTTTACAATTGCAGGAATGGGAATAAGCAGTGCTGGTGTGGTGCTGCAGCAAACCAGCTGGTCTCCAGTGATTTATCAGCACCAAAACCAGAACAGGCATTAAAGAAATAAGAACTCCTATTCCCAGACTAAAAATAACACAGATGAGCTTTTTGTCAGCTGTGATACTTCTTCCTGTTGTAATTGGAGACATTTGATAGCAATATTACAAGAAGGGAACATTATGGTAAAAATCATCTGTGTGGAATTCTGTACAATATGTAACTGAGTTATGAGGCAGTAATTTTACTATTAGCTTATAACATTAAAGTATATATACTCCAAGCAGTATCCCAAAATTATATATTTTGGCATTAATGCTACAGGAAAATAGAGATCTAGTTCCAAGCAAAAGGCTGATGAGACACAATCCCATTACAAAAAACCTCCTAAGTTCTTGGCTTTATATTAAGTGTTGGAATTGTGGACCACAGTCACATTCTAGACAGCTGTTCAATCCCAAAAGGAACAGAGTTCTGGTTAACCAATGCCAAATACAAAGTGTGGATGGTTATGCTCCAAGCTACTAGTTAGTATAAAGTTGGTGTAATTCTGTTCATTACTTTTACAATGGGTTTGTACCAGCAATCTGTGTTGCCTGGTAGCAATCATGGGAGGAAAATACAGAAGAAAGACTTTATGTACAGTAGCAATTCTGTTCTGTGATGATGTCCAGTGAAGGTCTTTCTTGGGTTATGTTGTAGCAGTTATCACAGGAAGTGACCATGGTAGTAGCATGGTCCATCATTGCTAAGTGACCAGAAGTTGTTCTTCCTGAGGTGTGAAGGATTCATTATCTCTTTAGTTTTTCACAGTTCCCAGAAACAAGTGCCCTTCAGATAACAGCTTTGAGAAGAGGTCAGACAAGTGAGAAAGCTTCTTCCCTAAGACCTTGCTTGTGGAGGCAGAAAATAATCAGTGTACTGACAATGCATTTTCCAGAGAACAGGAGCATATTACCAAAAATATCCCTTACATCATAACTTATGAGTTGCTTTAGTGAGGCATGGGGAAATTGGCTTATTTTTACTTATTATTTCATCTTCACCTAGCTCCAATTACCTTCCATCATAGCTGACAGTCCATATTTCCACACAATAAGAGATGTGCAGACTCCTTGCTGAAATCCCATAAATTCAAGGGCCTCTGTTCATAGAAGTTTCATCCTGAGGCTTTCTGTAGTTACAGCTGTGAATTAAAGCCATCACTGGGCTTTATGAATTCTGTATTTTTTTTTCTTGTAGCTTGCAGAGATTATCCTGCTCTTATTCCGATTCACTGCATTTGCAGAGACTAAAAAGGGGCGGGGGGAGAGGACAATGTGTGTGTGATTGAGGCTAGATGAGTGTTGATGGAGCTTATTGCAATAACAACCAGTGCAGATATGAGAGAAAAATGTGGAAAAATTGGAAAAGGAAAACTGAAACTGACCGACTGAGAGAAATAGGTCTAGGGATGGAGAGGACAGAAATGAAATTGAGACTTTGACAGCAAGTCCATAGGGATAGATTGGGTTTTCTCCTTTGCTGCACAACCTTGGTTCCTCCCCAGGGCAGGTGCATCCTGTGGGGAAGAACAGAGTGTATCATGTGATTGAAAACAACAGCCAAATGCAAACACAAGGAACTGAATTCAAGCTGCACCAACAGTCTTAATTCCAGCATTGCCTTACAAGACAATGGCTTGGATTTTCTGCTTTAATATTGCGTTCTTCCCTCTTCTAGTCCTATATGCTTTGTATGTTTAGAGTGTCTTCATGAAATTTAATTAGAAAATTGGGTGTGTGAAGCAAGTGATGCAATAGTGATGATGGGGTAACCTGTGGAGAATGTGAGGCTTACTGCCATCATTCAGTTCTTATGCCAAAATCTATCTCCAGCTGATCCAGCTGTAAATGGTTGTTTGATCTTTCTGCCTGAGGAGTTAAAGGCAGCTTTGGCAAAGGCCCTTGTAAAACAGATAATTCACTTGTTGTATATAGCAGTTAAAGTGCCTTACTCTTGGAGTCCAGGATAGCTGGGCTGGATCTTAGAATGTGGTTGGACTGGTAGCACGATGAAACTATTTGCTGAGCCAAAGGTAGATGAGTAAGTGCTAAAGCAAAGCTCTCTACTTTCTGTGTCATCCTAGGCTTCTGAGGTCTCTTACATGCTTATGTAGAAGAGAAATCACTTCTGTGGAGAAACATGGCATGAAAATAATGCTGACTAAACAGTCACATCTGAAGGGGTGAAAGAAGTCAAGTTACCCATAGATGAGGAGGTAAATCTCTTTTGAGGTCCGTTTACATTCAGATTTTGTTTAGTTATGGTGTTTCCTGGACTGAAGAAATGCAAGAGCAGGGTGAGGGTGAGTGGACCACTCTTTCATACAGCTCCTTCACCTTACCCCTTTTTGTGTAGAGCTCCTCTCTCTTCCTTTTTCTCCATTGATGGAAATGCCTTACAAGAAGTTCCAAATGGTCTTTCTTCTTCAGGAGCTGGAAGATCTAGACTCATCTATATTGAATATTTAAGCCCAAGTAAGCTTTCTTAGTGCAATTGTCCTATCTGCCTTAGGACACCTCGGACCTAAAGAGAGACTTTCCTTGTCTCCGGTGAAGTGACTGTGCTTATTCACCCTGGATTTTCTGGTGGTTGGAGGGCAGGAATCTTCTTGGGATCCGTAGTCTTGTCACAGTCCAAAAGAATGAGTCACTTACCAAAGAAGTAGCTGTATTATTGTTTGAGTATATTTTGAGGTTTGTGTTTTCTATTCTGTGGCTTCTGAGCCTTTCCACTGCACACAGATTATCTCTGCACACTTGTTCTGCCACAAGGGCAAGACGCTTGTGTTTTTTACAAAAGAAAACTATAAGTCCCACTTGACACAGGGAAAAATGTAAAGGACACAAATAAAAATACATGGAATTCTCTCTGAATGCAAGGAGACACTTTTTCACTGAGAGGGTGGTCAAACACAGGAATAGGTTGCCCAGATATGTTGCAGAGCCTCCATCTGTGGAAATATTAAAAAACCACCTGCACATGGTCCTGAGCAACTTATTCTAGCTGACCCTGCCTGAGCAGGGGGTTGGACAGGAGGACCACCTATTCTGGACCACCAGGACCACCTGGCCTCACTTATTCTGTTGTTCTGTGATACGAAGTTGCAGATTCCAGAAAATGGTAAAGGCCTTTTGCAGATTGCAGCCAAGCCCTCTCATTAAGCTTGCTTGGAAGTAGAGTGCCACTGTTTAGGGGGCTAAGTGAAGTGGCATTTTCCTCTAGTTGCAGCCTACCAGTATGATCCTTCCCACATCACTTCTGTCAGATCAGGCACTCTCCTTCCCTTCTCTTTGTGTCCTGTGAACACCTACACCTGCATTGAGAAGCTGGTGTGCTACTGTCTAATAGGCTCCACTTTTGGAACAGCATTACCTCTTTGCAGCTTCCTTTCCACCTCACTGAAAACTGCTGTTATATGGTAGTATAACTTATTTTCCTGATAGAGAGGGATTTGTTCCCAAAATGTAGCCTGCAGCCTCTTACAACAATAGCAGTGATACTGCTAGTCGTTTACTTTGCTTCCATCAACTTAGCTATGCCATATCATTCAAGCAGACCTGCAGTACCTGTAGAATAGTATAAAAGTAGGTACCGTATGCGTAGGGCCTAGATGTTTTAAAACCAGACAATGGACAGTTGAGCATTCATGCAGAAAAGTTTTTTATTGTAGTGAAGTTACACAGGACAAAAAAAGTCTCTCTGCTTCCTGATTCAAGACTCTGCTGAGCCATAAAAACACATTGCACTTCCAGTCATATTTACAAGGTTATAAGGACATTACCTGGCATTTTGGGATTTGTCTTTTTTTTTTTTTTTTTTTAAATGAGCTTGAACTATTTAAAGCTCAAATCCAGAATATTTCCCTACAGGAGTTTTTGCTTTGCTTTGTTTTGTTTGTTTGTTTGTTTGTTTTGTCCTCCTCATAAAAGCAAACCTGAAGATTCTTAGTCTATCCAGTTTATTTTGACTTAAAGCACTCCAGACCACATGAGGGTTACTTGACAAATTCTCATAATGACCTTGTAGGGCTTTTGTGACTCTAACCCCAGGCTCGGTAGACAACACTAATGCTGGTTAGTGGTCAGATCATTCTCATCATCGGCAAGCAGGAAGACAGAATGGCAGCAGGTACAGGAGGTTTATGGAGAAGTACTGAAGTGGCCTTGATGACAGAACAGGTCTTATCCCTTTATGATAACTGCCAGCCCACTTAATGCAGAAAATCAGCAAAGCATTGCATCAGCCTGGCACACACATAACAAATGGTATGGAGTCTGTGACCATACAGAAAACAAAAAGAAGGTGAGACAGGTTTTGGACCTGCCAACCTTTTAGTTGTCCTTTCAGGGATACAAATACAACATGGTTTATCATCTACTGACTAGTCTTCCCACATAACAGGTTATGTACAACACACTCACATTTTTACATAATGATATACAGGTCTTCACCACCACCACCTCTTGTGGTGAAAGAATGTGACATGTCAAGCTGATAGACAATTCAGGAAGAAAAAGTTCTTGCAGACCTAGCTTATTCTTAGTCTCTTGAAAGTAAAATCTTACAAAGGCTAAGAATATGTCTATTTTTACAGTATGTACAATGCAAAGAGGAAGGGCAGGCTTTTTACACGTATGATTCCTTAGCATACTGGATCTGGTCTGCCTCAAAAACTGGCTGGCTGCACCTCCGAGCCATGTACTCAAGTCTGTTCTTTTGGCAGGATTCAGACATGGCTCTCAATCGGTAGACTCCAGGGGTCACAGGTAAATTCACACGGGAGTTTACTCCCACAGTGACACTGAAGGTTTCAGTTTCCGCATCAGAATCCTTTGTTGCAGAAACTCTTGCACTTGGTAGATCCCTTAGAGATGTATATGCTGTATCCTGTGCACTGCTGCTGCATGGATGAGGCAACGGAGCATCCTGGTTCGACACCACTAATCTCATAGTTTGAACCGTGAGACTGTGGGAGGCAACTTTAGTGGCCAGGCAGTTTTTAACAGCCTCTTCATAAGAGGGTGGTTTTCCAGGATTTCTCTGGTCTACCTCTCTGAACACTTCATCAACTGACCTGAAACGAGGCCTTTGCTGATACTCCACAGACAATGGTTTGTCACTAGGACTGTTCTCTTGGACAATTCTGCAGGAGAACTGATCTTCTTTCTTTGTGAAACTGTCTCTCTGAAAAAAAATGTTTTTTCCAGGCCCCCAACTCTGGGTTTTTATTAGTGTTTTTCTGTGGTTTGCAAAAGAGAATGACATGGAATGTTTTTTGAACTCTCTGATAGGTGTACTGCAGTCTTTGGTGGCCTTGGTGGAAAAGGACTGGGGCCTATTTAAAAAGGTTTTTTTGGGACTAGAGGGTGAAACTACTGGGGAGCTGGTGAAGACAGAGCCATCAGAGCTCTCCAGGGAGCAACTGGAGGATGTTTTGGGTAGCGAGTCAGTTGATAACTGTGAAGGTAAGACTGCAAGCTGTTTCTCCAGTGCCTCCAACCCCAGCTGTTTCTGGGGAACCGGAAAATTGTCCTCACTTTTGTTTAGCTTCTGTTTCCTTATCGTGCTGTCAAGGCGATTCTGGAAGGACAAGTCTGACTCTGAGTACCTCCTATCCATCATGCTGATGTCATTTCTGAAATTAGTCAGTGAAGAGGCAGAGATGTGTGTTGGATGTCTTCTGCTCACAGTAGCGTTCCTCCCCTTGCGCTGCTCCATCTCAGAGGTACAGGGGCTGCCTTCAGCTTCAGGATCTGGGCTGTCATAGGCAGAGTCATTCTGATGAGCAGCACACAGCTGTTCTATAGGGAGAAACCAGGCATTAGTTTTCACTGGCCAGCTGAGGGTGAAAGAACTATACAGAAAAAATTCCTGCAGAAGAGCACTGCAAGAGAGTCTCGAACCCTCTACAAATCTCTTCATTTAGACAGATATATTCACATATCAAATTAAAGAATTTGGCCCAGCAGCCGCAGCCTGTGACATCCCCAGTCCATTCTCATACCTGTGGAGCTGTCTGTGTGCTCTGGTGACTCCTCAGCTGAGCCACAGACAGGGAAAGCAATGTCCTCCTCAAATATTTCTGAGCAGTTGTTTATGAGGAACTCCACCAACACTGTCACCTGCACACAGAAAACAGCTCATTTCAGTCAAAAGGGAAGAACAGCTTTGACCTCGCTGCCCAGAGGGCCCATGGGTGACAGTGCTCACTGTGTGTCCCTTGCCCTCTGCATGCAAAATATCCAGGAACTGTGCTGGGACTTAGGGAACTATGGGGCAGCTGCTGCTTTTACTCAGAGGAGGCAAAATGAGGGGCAGTCTGGCCCATCACACCAAATGGGCTGAGGGGCACCCCTGATATCCAGGGGTGCTGCTCTGTTGAGCTTTTGCAATGGCAGTGGGATCCCTATGGATGGTTCTGAGCTGCCCCAAAGGGAGTGGCTGCTTGGTGAGTTCAAGATACCTTGTCATTCATCTCCTTCTGCACTTCCAGTGGGAGTGTGTTGTCCATCTCTGGGCTCAGCATATTCGGGCCAACACAGATGGCCAGGTTGCTGGAGTCCATCCTGTTGGTCTCAGCATTTTGGCTGATGTGGCGGAGCAGAGAGAGCAAGTGCTTGAGCAAGACGAGGTTTGGTTTAGGCAGTTTGTCAGCCACCCTGCATGAACAGAAACAAAATGTGACATTAATTGATGGTGCAATGGCTTCTGCTTCTCTATTTGAGCAAGCCTCAATTACAATCAGATAGGTAACCTTCCTTCAGAAAGAGTCATGTGTGTGCTTTGTTCACTGCTTAGGAGAAGTATCATTCAGAAATCCTCAGCCGCAGCTGAGCGTGTGGTTAATTACAAAATTTTTAATTATGAGCAGCCTAGGTCCTTGAGTAGACTTCACTGCCAGAAGATGTGAAAGGTCCATGTCAGTGCCTGTCCCACAGCACCGTGACTATGTTAGCTGAGACACTGCAGCCTCTGCCCTCTTCCTAAGCTGGTTGTTTCATAGAGCAATCTCAAAAAAATTCAGGAAGGGCTGCTGCTGGAGAGCTCTAAACTAAACCCCATGGAGCAATAACAAGCTAATATAAATGATAGGCTTTTAAATGAGACTCTAAATTTCGAAAGACATTGTTCGCTTCAACCAGCCACTCCATCACATTGGGTCTGGTTGCAAAACTTCCTGGTTGAAACACTTACTCTTTCAATTCTTCAATTTTTTCCTGCTTGCTTGGCTTCTCCAAAGCTTGCATCCACTTCTCATAGAGGTCGGCTGACAGGAGTTTGGAGGGAATATTTCGTAGAAAGTCCTGCAAGGCCAAGAAATTTAGATGAAGCTTTGACACTATCTATGAGGACAGAGGGAGCATTATTCTGCTTATCGCATGGGCTCTCTAGGAGGCAGGTTGACTTAAGCAGTGCAATGCACATGTGCACTTGCACTTGTGTGGTAACAGGAATCAGCTTTCAGCTGCTTTTTGTTCACCCATAAATCTCACTATTCCTCCCTGGAAGGATGCTGAGGAAGAGGACGAAGGAGTTTCCTCAGGGCATGCAGGAAATCAACAGCACAAGTAGGTCTGAAAATCAGGTGGAAAAGGAAAATTGCAAACTTTCCTAAGCCTGAAACATTTAGTCTGGCTTTAGTTTGGGGTCCCACTTAGGTCAGCTCTGGGCACTGGAGTGGGCCTGTGCAGATCAGCAGTGTCCTCCCACTGATGTAGCTCAGAGTTGCTCACCTTCAAAACCACTGCCAGCAGGTGCACAGATTTGCTTTTCAAATCCACATGGCCACCTTTGTTTAGGTCCTCCTTCAATTCCTTTCGTGCTTTCTCATTGGCAGCTTTTCTGAATATCCCTTCAGAGAAAGGTCCTTTCATATACAATATAGCTAGGAGATCCTTCAGGGAAAAAAAAATCAAACAGGAATGAGAGAACAGTTACTTGGATGCAGGAAGGTCCTTCAGCAGGACATTTCTTTAGAAACAGAAGAAAAATTGTCCAGAGGTACACTGTGTTCTGATTAGTTCAGTATCTAGTTCCTGCTCCAAGTAGATTACATGGGCAATAGCCTGATTTTCCCCCTCCACCCTCTTTCTGAGCTGGCGAATTCCACTAACTTCAATGGAGTCATCCTTGCTTCCTTTCATAAGGAAATAAGGGATGGCTTAAGTCTTAGTTCAGATCCCTTCCCTCACAAACCAGGCAAATATTGCTTGTAAGAGACCAATGCCTATTATTGAGAGAGCCAGTTCAGTGGCAGAACTATTACAAGATCATTTTTATCCAGAAGATAGTGTTTAGGTATTTGTTGGTGGCAGTCCATAGCTGTATACTTTTCCAGGGAAATACAGAAATCCTTGGAAGTTTATGCTGCTGAAAGATTTATTTAAATTACTGCTGTAGAATCACAGAAGTTTATACTAAGGAGCAGATCTTCATGTCCTATTCCTGGTCCTGGTTTGTCTCCAAGTTACTTCCAGTGAAATCTGAGTAGGCTCAGCAAAACCCATAGACCTGATCCTTTGTACATCTGCTATGGGCCCTGAGCTTATCAGGAGTGTGTGGGGAAGGGAAACACCAAAATCACTAATTTCCTGGGTGCTGCAACACAAGTACTGGGGATCCTGCCTCACAATGAAGTTGGAGTTATGATAACTGTATATGCCCACGCTTCCTTACCTGGACTGGCTGGGGCAGTGTGTCATCTTCTCCACAGATAATTGCCAGAGGCTGGCCAAACAGAGTGATTTTGGCACCCAAGTCTAGCTGCTCTGGGGAATTTCCACTGGTAAAGCTTCGTCTCAGAGTAAATGACTGCGATATCAACTTCTTTCTTTTCTTTGTTCCATCTGCTGCAAGCAAAAGGAAAGCAAAAAATAGATTAATAAACCCCCAAACCCTGACAGAGCACTATATGGTCTTTCATCTGTGTGTAGTGCAGAGATGTATGTTGAAACAACTCAAACTAAACGGGGAGAAACTTAAAGACAACTAAGTGGTTACCAGGGAAACAACTGCCTAAACTGTAAAACTGTGGCCATCCTTCTAAGGCCACCACCTTTCCTGTTTTGGGTTGGGTGTTTTTTTCATTCTAGTCACTGTTTCTTCTTACAGAGTGGGAACTTACAAGGCAAGGAAATAACATTTATAGAGATTTTTGATATTGCAGAGGCTTCTGTGATAACTTTTGAGGCAGATATGCCACTTGGGCAGCTGGCAATGACAACAATTTTCACTACATGAGTCTTGACTGTGACCCAGCCGTATGGCAAGAGTAGAAATAGGGACTCCTGCTTTTTGGCCTCTTTTACAACCTGAAATAAAAACACATTGCTGCACCTCTGCCAGCTTTGGAGCCAGCTCTATCAACACTGTCCTTCTAGAGCTAGTGCGTGCCCCCTGCCAGTGGAAGGTGATACTTGCTCCAGAGGATGGGTGCATCACCGTAGTGCCTCACTGGCTTCAGGGTCAGAAATCTTTTAGCATGGGTTTTGCATCTGCTTCATAAAGAGGAGGGCATGATAAGAATTTAGAGATGGTAGTTATATTGCGGTGGGGTGTGCCTTTTTATTCCTTTCAGAAACAGTGAGAGAAAGATCCTTTTGATGGAAAGCTTTCTAAAAGATTTGCCTTCTACTCCAAAATGAAGTTGTTTTATGCAGATGAGAAATTCTCAGGACCTTTCTTTGTGGCTTAGCACAAGTCCTTGGTAGGGAGGGGTTAAAAGCTATGAGAAAGTCATCTAACATTATGATGTCGCATAAAATGTTTGCTTCTGATACTTCTAAAGCTGATCTGATATGATAATCTGCTCCAAATCTGACCCTGCCCTGCTAATGGTCTCCTCTGGGTTGCTGAGGTTTTGCATGGTGAGAAAAAACAAGTGCTGTTGCCGCTCCAGGGCGGTTTATTTGCTCTGTCGAGCAACATCTGGTAGCAGTACTCAGAACTTGCTTGCAGTGCCACACCTCAGTGGGGATACTCGAGTGAGAAAGAAACACATTTACTTCCTATCGCTGCCAGGGAACACACTGAAACAGCTCTAGGGACTAGGGCACAGGGATACAAGATCTTTGGCACTCAGCACTGTCACCTCTGACACTGAGCATAAGGCAAAGAAGTAGTTTGCAAGCAAGTGGCACTCCAGGGCTTAAACCATCTCCTGGATGTGGGCTATGGATTACTCTCAGGGAGGGGAAGCGAGCAGTTTCGGGTGGTTTTGCACAAGTGCCGGATTGCAAGCATTATATAAGAAGGCAGTTCCTCAGTTTGTTTTTAAAACTCACCAGTTGGGAGGCAAAGTCTGTCTTCAGCATCTGCTGGGACCAATGGGGGACATTTCTTGGTATCAGCCTGCAAAAAAGCATGTTAGGGTTAACAGAGCTGCCACCAGTAGCAAGGGGCACCAGCGAGATGTGTGGAAGGCTCCAGAGAATAACCAGAGCAAGTCCGACACCTGCTGAAGTGGTGCCTCAGTCCAGGATTGACAGTGCTTCAGTGCCGAATAGAGGGGTCTGTGGTGAACGCTGCAGCAGCCACCCCCATCATGCCCAGTAGGTCACAACCCTGTGCTTTTTCAGGCTGCTCGTTTAATCCAGAGAAGCCACAGCTGGATGCAGCCTGCTCTTTTGTGTTCTCCCCTGGCACTGGAAATTCCCTCCCAAACTTCTCCGGGGAGCCTTGATGGCTTTGAAGACTGAAAGATTCCTGAGCAAAGCTCCTCGGGAGCCAAGGGAATGCACTGACTGTCCCCAGCGATGCCCGGCTCCTGCTCATTGCTGCACAGAGCTGCCTTTGAAGAGCTCTGCCCGCTCGTGGGTGAGGGTAGGCAGACGGCACCTCTCGGAGGGGCCACCCCCACTTTGCTAAGATATCTCACAGCAGTACCCAAGAAACAGCGGGGAAAATTTTGAGTGCTGCTTACCTCTGCTTGGCACTCAATCAGGCTCTCCATGTTCCCAGCATTTAGTGTCTTTGACTACGCAAGAAAACAAAGACATTGTGAGTAATTAAATGCAATGGTTTAGAAATCAGAGTTTTTCGAAATCACTCTGTTGACAGAGCTGAAACAATTAAGACACTCACAGTATTACAGCTGCTAAACACTTTCATTAGGAGTTTGACTGGGGGAGCTCTGGACACTCTGGTTTCCTTCAATCCTTTTGTTTGCCTGTTTGTTGAACAGAGAATGGACAAAGAAAGAGCATTGTAAAACTGCACCCTTCTGGTCTTTCTCCCCTGCAAGCCAGTCTAGCATGTATGATCCTGAACCAGCAAGATCTCCCACACAAGTAAACCATAAAGCCCTTCTCTCGAAGGGTGCTCAGCCCTGCTGCCCTAACTTCCTCTTGATTAAAACAAAATAAAAGCAGCTTTCCATTTTTAATTCATGCCAAAAAAAGAGCAAATGGTGACAGCTACGTACGGTCGTTAATCTGCTAACACAAGGCTAAGAGACTCGGTCAGCTCTGCCCACGAGCAGTGGGCACACCTCTCCCCCATGTATATTTTTGTACAGCATCGTACAGCTGCATCTGAAGCCCCTCCGCTGACTTCATCCACAATGCCACAGATTTTATCTGAGTCAGTACTTACCCAAGGAGTGAGTCCAGCCAGAGCTCCTTTACCTCCCGTGAACTGCAGAGGAAAGAAGAAACAGCATCACTTTCCACTGCTACAAATCCTTTGGAGGGAGGCAGGCGACTAAACAGTCTATACCACGTGTGCTGCCTTATATATGCAGAAGGGGCAGGTGGAAATTCACAGACAGGAAGAAGCATCATGGGGCAGGACAGAGACGATACAAAATTTCTGGCTTCCTCTTTCCTTTTAGAGGAGCTACTTTTTTTTTTCCTTAAAGAAAAAAAAAATGCAGCTCTGATAGCTGTTATGGGTGGAAAAGATGAGACACTCACCAGGTAAAGGTTCCAACTCTCATCACCAGCGAGAGGTGAGAGTGAGATGTGCAGAGGGGGCTGCAGTGTGGGCAGATTCTCCTTACCATTAAAGAGCGATGGGTACAGTCATTCCTTTAGCTGCTCAGAAACATTAGATTTAGCAGTTCAAAGCAGAACCACCAAGTCAGGTTACACTGAGATAGTTAAAATCATGGGGGAGTGGAATAGACAAGATTCAGGGAAATGTTTTTGTATATTTTTCTAAAAGCTAATGGCAACAGTTTACTGTCTGCAAGCAGATGTAGAAACACACTTTGCCAGTGCTAAGTTCTCAAGAATATAAGCATTAGATTTCTATAGAAGAAGTGGCATTATGTAACAATTTAGTAAGGTATGACAATATGTAATATAAAGCGTTGCTTAAAATATGTCCACGTATTAAAGTTTAATTCAGCTGAAGAGATAAAAATATCCAGGAAAGATCTATCTCTGCTCTCCCTGTAGTTCTTTCAGGATCTGTTGCTGACTGCCCCCAGCCTGGGCACATCGGGAATATAGTACTCACTCTACCAGGTTATTATGAAAATTCATCAATGTTTGATGTTAAATGCATAATATTAGTTCTACTGATGTATTGACCAAGGCAAATAACAAACCTTTTCTGAGTGCCGGTCTTTTAAACGTGAAGAAGTGGAGTTAAGGCTGAGTCAAATGGTAGGGAATTCTTCAGCAGTGGATTTAGGTGTAAAAGCCCACTTGTGAGACTGTAGTTTTTCTCTTGCTTCCCCCATGGATGCTCCATTTCACATGTGCAGAGGGTGGGGCTGTGTCTTAGCCCAGTTCTTTGCAGATGCACGTAATGGCTACATCCGCTGCTGAATTTACCCCGAAAGACATTCTTTGTTTAACCACATCAGACAGACCTGGCCTGTGTAGTACTGACCCTGTCTCATGCAAAACACAAAGGTGATCTCAGCTTGACTCTGGCAGAAATCTCAAGTGCAAAATTCACTTTTGGTTAGATAGAGATGTATCTAGAAGGGCAAAAGGAGAACCACCTTGTGCTTTTTTTTTTTTTTTTTTTTTTTTTTTTTTTTTTTTTTTTTTTTTT
>NW_020955217.1:680877-768318 GCF_003031625.1 Empidonax traillii
TGTCATCCTACATCACTTTCTCCTGAGAATTTCTTCTGAAATGCTGCTATTCTCAGCAGGATTCCTGGGACAAGGAGCATCTATTTTTCACCACATCTGTTAAATGTATATCCAAACATACCTGTCTGTTAAGTATCTCAGAGGCTTGGGGGACCTATGCAATTTAGTTCTGCCTTGCCCTCAATTCCAGCACTGTACACAGATGTATTTCTGACCTCAGTCTGTAGCACGACTAAGACACAGGGTTTGATCTGGAAAATGTGTGACTTGTGAAGAAAATGTGAGTTAAATGGGTGGTGATTAGGCAGGCCAGAAGCTTAAATTACAGCTAGGACACAGCTGTACCCAGGGCATAATGCTTTGGGTTTCCCTGGAGAAGATAGAGTAATGGGTGGTGTGTTGATAGCACATCACCAGACCATCCATTGGCACACATTGATGTATCTTTATCCAATTAGTTCTAATCCATTAACAGTTGGGGGGGTATAATGGCCATTGTATGTGTAAGGTGTGTATGCATAGGCCCGCCCATATGGAAAACAGTTTGATTTTTTTTTACCCTCTTGATAGCATTCTTTTTTTAATAGCTCTTTTATGGTTTGTGTCATAAACACTTAATTTGTGCCAAAATTATTTTAAAGCAACTTTTTTTATTCCAAACAAGCATCCTCATCTGACTAGCAGGCATCCTAAAAAGCTATGTTTTGGTGAAGTAATTGTATGGTAACACAGAGGGAATCTTGGCTGTTTTTGTGAAAAGCAGTAAGTGAGTATGTGCTGGCTCCTGCCGAGCACCGCAGAGCCGTGTGCAGGGTGCCAGGGTCAGAACAGCTGTCCTCACACCTCCCAGCCAGAGCAGCGTCACAGCTTCCTCCGTCACTGGGGAAAGGGTAACACAGATGTAGCACCCAAAGCCAATCTCAATCTCCACACTCCATATTAACAGAAAAGGCCTGTCCTATGGGGCTTTCACAAATGAAATTCCCTTACATGAACAGCTTCTCCAAGATCTCTACCACCCAGCTCTGCTTCGCTTTGCACTTGAAATCTTTGCTGCCATCTATTCCTCCCTCAGTTTGGTGCAGATCTTATACCATGATGCATCAGAGCAATGTTTCTTATCCCACAGCCACTGTCCTGGGCGAGCAGAATAGATGGAAGGTGGCTTGGGCACACCTGGAGCTGTTTGCAGATAATGTCTAAGTGAGTGCACTCTCCTTCAAAGACATGGGATGTTTACCCAAAAATCAGGGCATGGCAGAGGAGGTGGACTTGCAAGGGTTTTATAGGAGCTGTGTAGAAGCCTTTGTAGAAGCTCTTTTCTTCCTGTACATCAGGCTGCTTCCCTCAGTTCTGCTGAAGTGCTTTACATTCACTGGAGGGAAAGCAGGAACAGAGAGGTCCTGCAGAGCAGCCAGCCCTGGGTAGATTCAAACCTCTCAAGACTAGGTTTGCTCTTCAAATGTGAAGGATTTTCCTTATAGAAGCCAGGACATCAGTTTGATGCCTCTGCTTCCCCTTGGTCCCAGGCAGCCCCTTTCTCCTCACAGACCATGGCTGATTTTGTGCTCCACTCCCAAGCACTTTGTCCAACCAGTTTTTGAAGAGAGGGCTTATATAGCACTTGCTGTCGACACAGACCAAATGGTAATTTCCCCCTTTGTGTGGGTTCCAGTCAAGCTAGGCATTTTCTCCTCTGACACTGTGGTTCAGTGAAGAGCAGCATCAGTTGACATGAGAAAGGAATCAGTGGCTGACAGCAAACAAAAGAACAAAAGAATAAATCTGCTGTGACTGGAGAGTGACTGTTTTCTTCCCTCCTCATCAAACCACAAATGGGAAAATCCCAGCCACAGCTCACTTTTATTTACTTCTATTACTCTTGCAATTGTTTGACATGGTAGCTTCTGGAAATGAAGGAGTGTGTGAATGAATCCTGAAACCCGCCTTTGTCCTGCTGTTGTACCAGCAAGGAGGCAGCAGGAGTGTAACTGTGAGAAGGATACAGCGGGATGCGCCTGGAGCAGTGACTATTTCAAGTCCATATAGAGCAGAAAGAGCCTTCAGCAGTGCCTCTCCACGTGAAAAAGGGATTGTATTCCAGTTTTGTCTTCATTGCCACAGCTGCAGTCTCCCCAGGGAACAACAGGAACATTTACCAAAATAAGGAAAGCAATTATGCCGAAGTCAGAGGTTGTTGGGTTGGTTGTTTTTTTGGGAAGGAAAGCTCTGTACAATCTGTCCATGGACTCAAGGAACAGGGTGGCAAGTGGGTTCCTGGTAACAGGTCACATTTATACATGCCTTTGAAGGCAGCTCTGATTTCCTACCACTCACTCTTCAGAGTGTGTTATAGATTGCATAGGCACAGTTCAGGGTTTGATCACAGAAAAGAGGATGGATGGAGCTTTGATCAGTCCAATCCCTACCTCCTTCCTGTAATGGTTCAGAACAAGATCATCAACCCAGCTGCTGCTGAACTCCTGCAGGAGTCAGGTGGAACCTGGGCTCACACTAACTCTGCATTTGGAAGGTGAAACTCACTCAGTTTTTCGCAGCTCTGTTCAGCTGATTTCTATTCTGAATTAGGTATCAAGGTTAGATTGTAGTGTGGGTTAGATTGCACCACCCTTCTACACACTGTGTTACTATTGCACAGGAAGAAGTTACAAATCAAAAATAACACCATAAATACAGACAAAGGTGTATTCTGTGTCCTTCCCATGACACTCTTTTGGTTGTATTTGCTTTGCAGGATGTTTTGTTTATTCTTTCATGGGTGCTTTCCCCAAGACTAAATTGGCAGCTCTAAAGATTTTTACTCATCTTTAGGTGACTGGTTCCAGTAGGTGATTTTTAGCTCTGGAGAACAGGTGCATATGGAACATATTTCCAAAGGATCTGCACTGCTGTTCAGCTGTGTCAGAATGGGAATTACTCATTCCTTGGGCTCCCTGAGGTGGCCAGCATAAAGGCATCGGGGAATTGAAGTTGCCCATCATTTCTGACTGAGCAGATGCAGATCTAAACCTTTGCTTGCTTACAAAATGGTAATAGAAAATATGTATATTTCAGTCTGATGCCTTCTCAAGACTTCTGGTTGAAGGTACTCAAAAAATATTGGAAAAGTGAGATGCTCACTTCTTTTGTTATTTTCTCACTTATTTTGCTTCTTTATGCTGTTCATTCACAAATCAGAGACTGAGATGGGACTTTTCTGCCAAGTTCATTTGTTCTCAGGGACAGATTATACTTCTTAATGAACACAGAGAGGTGTGAGTCTTGATTTTGCTTTTCAGGATTAATACAAATGTTTTCTTTATAATTTTTTTTTAATGTAGCTTTGTGTTTCTCCTGTTTCTGCACCTTTTGTTTAGCTTTGAATTTCAGCATCAAAATTATCTCAGATCTCAAAATGAGAATCAGGGGAAATCAGAGATAACCTGGTTTTCACATTGAGTTCTAACTTGCACATGATTTTCAAGCATAAGTCATCTTACTTTCACACAAAGTATGATCTGCAGGCTGGCCTAGGAGCCAGTCTGGAATAAGACCAAGAAAACTTGGCCTGAGAGTAATTTTGGGTTTCGTTGTATGTGTGCCTCATTGATTGAAAAACTAGAAAAGAAAGCCAGGCTGAGGAGAGGTGAGACCTTACCACTCCCCTGGCAGAGCAGGAGATGCTCTGGACAAAGCAAGCCTGCATCACCATGAACACAGCTGTCCCCATGGGTGCCCAGGAGGAGCAACCAGAAATACTTGGATTTTCCCCACTGTTTGTCTCCACTTGACCTCCTCCAAGCTCCAGTGGTATGATGGGAACATCCCCAAACTCTTCATCATAGTGTTGCCCTTGTGAGTTTATCATTCCTCTACTGTACCTACTTCCTAAGTAATAAGTAGAACTGCCGGTAACCAGGTTCTCATCACCACTAAATTGACCAAGAATAGGAACTTTTATGACCACACTCCTAGATTCCATCCTCCAGGCAAAAGTAGTGTCAGGCAAAGCAAATCTTTCCAGGCACAACTCTGCTGACTACAATTAAACTCCCCTGAGCACATTTGACCCCATACTTGGGGACAGTTGTTTGCCCTCATGTGCTGTCCTTGTGCATGCACATCCACACACAGCAAAATAAAATGTTCTACTGTGAAGTTTTGGCCACCCATCAAAATTAAGATGATAAATTCGAAACAAACATCTCCATATTAGCTGGTGATTGCCATATTGTTGCTACTAGCAACAGCTGCCCTGTTAGTGTTTTATATAAACACTCCGCTTCTGTATCGCTGTCCCGTTTTAAAGCATGACTACCTTATGAGGATTTCTGAAAGCAAATGCTTCTTATGGCACGGGCTCTGCCTCCTGCCGCAGGGCATCACGAGGTCCCTGGGCAAACGGGACCGCGGCTGCTGCTCTGGAAGGGACATGCGGAGTGTGGAGGGGCATTGTAGGGCAGGGCACCAGCTCCGACTGGCACAACTGGAGGGCATCGAGGGCTGCCGCGCCCGGAACCAGGGCAGCCAGGTCTTCACTCACATTTGCAAAAGCACAGTGACACTTCCAGACCAGGAATAAGAGAGGAATTCCCATCCTCTAGGGCATGAAGGACCTGGAATCATCTCCTAGTGAAAGTGAGGTCAAGGGAAGAAAAAATGCATTTGAGGTTGAGTTCTGCTATTTGACTAACTGCTGGAGAGGGCTCAGCTAGAACAGCCAGGCTGTTCTCTTCAGGCCTGCATTCCTGCAAAGTCGGCCATTAATTTTTGCTGCTGACAGGCAGACCAGGTGCTGCTATGGCTGCCTTTGCTTATTCCACTTGTGTGTGCCTGCTCTGAACCTTGCATTTACTTTCAGACCTGCAGTCACTGCACAGAAATGACAGTAAAGAGTATGTAGAGAAGGTACCCGGCATTCCACAGTGCCCATTTCCCTGATCAGGGGTGGCTGAGGCTTGAAAAGAAGAATTTGTTCTCCATTTCCACTTCCTTTTAAAGGTTTGTTTGTGGTTTGTTTGAGCTTTACCTTTTCTCCCATTTATCAGATGAGTCTGTTTCTTTGGGATTTTTCATTCTGAAAACAGTTGCTGTGTGTGGTCTTACAGTCATGAACTGCCTTACTTAGAATGAGCAAAGAAAATTTTCTAGGGGAGGATATATCTTTGACCAGACCAGCTGATATAGGTGCAAAACCCTTTCTCAGGTCTGAAAGGAAATGCCTATCCTCACTCCAAGGACGAGTTGACAAGAAGTGCTTTGAATTTTACTAGAACCTTTTATCAATTACATGGTTACTCGTTGAGATAAGATTAGGAGCCCCAGAAGTACCTCAAGAAGGGTCTTTTCAAAGAGAGATGGAATCCTCTTACCTTTGGGCACCATAAGATCTAAATATTCTAAGCCAAAAGATGTACAGTTCAGCAACTGCTGTAACATTTGTGTAAACCAAGGACCATATTTCCACAGTCTTAGTAATGCTTGTGCAACACTGTGAACCAATCTTTCCCTTATGTACCTTAATTGAATTTAGTATTCAGAGAGTAAAAATGAACACTTATTATCCTCTAAGTTATGCCAAAACTAAGATGCTAGTACATTTTTAAGAGTGTCCTACTTCCACTTAGTATATAACAAGGCAAAGTGGCTATTCTTTCTGCATTATACACAGATTACCAAAGTGTATCTTTCAAATTTAACCCCCCGGAATTTTTAAAGCTCTAAGTTAGTCCCATCCAATGCTATACTCAGCAAAAAATTTCCTAAAATCAGGCACTGAAATACAGCCTATCTCTGTAATTTACTCCCGTCTGTGCTATTTTAGGAGAGCCAGACTGTTGGGAGAGTTTGAGGGACCGTCATTACACCCCAATGGTTGTCCCTCCTCCCTGCAACATTTCTGGTTGCCTCCAGAACTAAGCATTCCCACAGTTTTCTTGGACAAGAGTGTGCTGCAATGTAAACTTGTCTAACTGTGAGACTGACATGAATAAACAATGCAGATAATACTTCTGTTCTGACCTTAAAGGAAAAGTCCTAATGAACGTCATAAGTATGGAAAAAAATCATTGTTCTAACAATTGAACAGGCTTACTTGGCGCTCAGTAACCAAACAGTAAATAACCTATGACACAGTAATCCCCCCTATTAGGGAATTTTCAGACCAACCAAAGACTCTAACTGTGTATTTGTGTCAGGGTTTTGTGTGTGAACTCCAGGAGATGCTTCAGTTTGCCCTTTGATTTTTCCGCACAACATCTGAAACGTAGCCTGCCTTCTTTCTGCCTCAGTTTCTCATGAATAACATGCTGAAAATAATAGGTCACTTCCAGGCATAAGGTGCTTTGGTATCTTTTAGTGAAAACTGGAACATACAGGACAACCCCATAAAGAGGGGTTCTTCTATCTCCTATGTGCCATGACAGAAGCAAAGAGAAGTCCTTAATTTTAGCCTTGGTGACAAATCTTTGACAAATTAAAGCATTTTTTAAGTGCGTCACCCATGAGGAAAATATGCTATTTTTCTGGGCATTATTTGTGTACCTCCAAGGTCTTTACAGTTCTACTTACAGTAGAATAAAAATGCAGCACATTTCTGGCCACATCAAATACTCACTTATTTTAAGCATGCAGCTTGTCAAGATAATATATGATAATGTGACAAATAACCATTCAATATGGCAACTGAATTAGCCATTTTATCTAGACTCCTTAAAAAAATTTTTTTTCTCAGCATGAACTCCTCTCCCTTTTCCTGACCTCTGTGAAGGGATTTGACATGGAGACTCCAGCATGGTCACAGCAGAGGCTATGCTTTAAACAGCAGGCTGACAGTGGGAAATTGTGTCATACGATATCTACATGCTCTTCAAGGAGTTAATTCCTTCACTGTGAGCTTGGGAAGGGCCACACGGCACTGAAGTAACTGCAACTGCTGTGTACCTTCAGGCTCCTAAGGAGGCTATTGCCTTGTATTTTCAACATAGAATAAGTGCTGGAGGTAAGAGGTAGCTGCCAATTTCATAAACTTTGTATTTGATCTTAAAAAAAACCCGCAGGGATAGTGACTGGAGGGAAGTGTGTATGGAGGTTGACTTCTTGCTCTATATCCCAACAACAAGCCAGAGAACATTCCTTTCTACCACTATGACACCATCTGTGTGAATGAGAGATGTTCAGCGTGTCCAAAGCACTTGATTCAGTTCATCACTTTTCACCAAAATGCATAGACAAGTGTTTAGTTGAACACGCTGAAGTGTGAATTGAATACTTTTTGTTCCAAGAGAGAAATCACTGCTTTCTCCTTGTAATTAATAAGTTTGTCCCTTTGCTCTACTCTCATCACAAGCAAGTGAAAATCAGTGGCATTTGGGTTTATGTAGCATTTCAAAGCTTGAAACTCCCCTCTTTCATTTTCAGTACACTGGAGTAACTGGTCCAGAGACAAAGGCCCATTTTATGCCCCAACAATTACTTGTTTTAACTAATGGCAACAATATCCTTTCTTTGGTCAACCAGCAATTTTTGCTTAGCTTACCTTAGAGAATTTTGGCTGAGGTTTGGCCAGTATTCTATGTAGATAAGGTGATTTTAATGAAAATAAGGGAAAAAAGATGCCTGTATTTTCCAGTTTCATTTCTAAATGCTGAATTATGTTGTACTGATTTAAAAACAAAAAATCCACGTCTCATCAGTTGAAAGACGTTTGCTTAATTTCTGATACAGAGCTAATTCTAAAAAAAGGCAATTACAGTCAGACACTGTGGTTGTTCTTTCATCTTCCTTCTCTTTTTTCTTCTTTATTATTATTGCTTAGCAGAACCTGGTTTTGGTTCCTCAAAATTCAGGTTTCATTTGTTCTCCTTTTCTCAATTCACAAGATAACACTAGTTTTGCAGAATGAATTTTCCCGCCAAAAATGCCTTCCCTCACAGTGGTTTGTGTGGTCGTTTCTGTATCCGTGTAGGTATAACTGAATAAGGCCCAGTTCCTGCAGCCTGGCTCTCCATGCACCCCAGATGTAAAACACCATCATCCTGTTTAGATGATGTTCAGAATTAAAGAGTGATAAGTTGATACAAAAAATGGGAAAAAAATCCCAGGCCTTTGGATTTGGATTGTGTCTTATGAGAGAACACCTATAAAAGCTTGCTGTCATGAAATATTCTGTCACTTTTAATAAAAATGTCTGTCCTCAAAACAGGGAATTTCCATGAGAAACCGCAGACATGGTGGTTTCACAATGATACGTAATGTATGAGGGATCTGCTTTGTATGGTCAGGATATCACCCTACTCCCTGTTCCTTGGAAGAGAAGGGACGGAAACAGCATATGTCCACCGGTGGGATTTTATCTCCTTTGCAGTAACTTGTGTGCCATCCGAGCAGGAGGAAGCTGGAGCTGCCATTGTCAGCTGTGGGCATCCTTGTGCTGGGGAGTTACCACTGAGGGCTTTGGTGAGGAGGTGTAGCCAAGGATCAGATCCTCAAAGACACTTAGGGACCTGTTGCCTTTTTAATCACCACCCTCATTTAAAACAGGAGCTGGGAACATAACTGCCTTGGCAAATTCTGTCTGAGATCAGTGCCAGGGAGAGGTCAGGCAGGATCTTGGATCATGAGGTGTAACTCCTTTCAGTTTTCTCTTCTTTGTGATCTCTTTGCACCGAGCATGGCTGAGATAAAACTCACCAGTGGTTGGGCAGTGCTTTTCATTGTGATCCCTTTTATTTTCAATACCAGTGAAAGGAGGTAAAGAGTGTCTACATTATGCACTCCCCAAATCATTTCTATAGAAAACAGATGGCAAGAGCATAAAATCATGGCCTAGACTGCACCTGATAATACAGAGGATGGATTTAATATCAGAGTGCTTGTCTGAAATTCCAGATCTGGAGGCACAGAGAGAAAAGGACCGGGTATCAACATCTAAGTTTTTATTTGAGTTGTCACAGAAATATTGCAAAGGGATTCAGAGACAGGCTGCTCTAAATAGCACTTAAATCAAGTTTTGATTGATGACTTGTCTCTAAAAAATGAGTATCATTCAAAGATCTACTCACCAAAATCTTATGAATCAAGAGTTTTCATTGTGCCCCTAGTGGAATCTGCTCTGAATGAACTCTGCCTTGGACTAACTTATGGGGCCACAGTGAAATGTTCCTTTAGTGCAATATCCTTTACTGTAAGGGGGCGGGATCACTGCTATCCTTTGGAATATCTTCGCTATGGTACCATGTGTATAAACCTTCAACAGGACTTTGACCTGCTAATAATCTTGTACCCAGGCAGAAACTGTTCCTTCTCCACAAACTTGGTGCATTAAAAGGGACACACTTGACCACAGGAAAATGAGGAAGGTACCATTTTCCGTCATGAGCAGTGCTATAATGCAAAGTATAAAATATGAATCCTTTAAAGGTCTTGCAAGAATTCAGGAGGTGTTTGGATCTTCCCATGTAATATGGAACAATAGCAAAGGTGTAGAGAAAAACAACCAATCATCCTATTGTGTTGGCTGATTATGGATAAACACCACTTGCACATGTCATAGCTGATTTGGACTACAGATTACCCAGCTTCCACTGGGCCTCACCCCATTAATGCTGGCTAACCTGATTCCCACTAACCAGCTGTCCTATGGCAGAGTGTGTGTATGCTCACACTTCTCTCAAAACCTCCAGGGATGGTTACAGTTCAATTTAAGAGCAGCTAGTAACAAATCTTCAATATACATACTCACTGAGTTCTCTGTAGATGGGGCTCAATTTATTTTAAGGGGGATTTGATTGTGGTCCCTGTTTTTGCTATGTGTGAATCTTAAAATCTTTCAAGTGAGGGACCCACAAACCTTCACAGTGTCTTTGTTGTTCAGCATAAATACATGTTTTTTATGAATAAGTTACAGAGCGATAAAAATACCATTGCATTATTTTCTTTAAAGTCCACTCAGCTTTTTCGGGAGGTAGAAAGTACCAAACATTGACAAAGACATTTGCAAGCTTGGATCGCTTTGGGAACACTTTGTTTGCCCATCAACAACTAAGTGCAGGAACACTAAAGGCAAAGTTCCCATCAGTACCAATCCAGCAACAACAGCAGCCAACATGCTGAGAACATCTGACAGCTGTCAAATTGGCTGCAACAGAGCAGGGAGGAGGGAGATGGTTTAGTCAGTTGAACAGCTTCCACCACTGCTGTGGCACACATTGCTCATGGGCCCATGAGACGGGGAGGCAGGAGTTGATAGAGATGCTGAATGAAGAGATGGCTGCTCCTCAGATGCCCATATGCATCTTTATCTTTGAGACAGCAGCTCTCACCTGGTGCAAGCCACCATGAGTTGTTTTTCAACTAAACCCTTAAAATGACGGTGTTCAAGCCCCTCAGCTGGTGCATAGTGGGAGGGCTTGTGGTAAGAACACCTGGCTGACATCTTCAAGGATACAAACATGACAAATAATTATTAGCGAAGACAAAGAATTAAACACCTATGCAGATATAATATTCGTCTACTTTTCTCTCTCATTTTCTATTTTCAGACTGATGGTGGGGTGGAGTAAGAAATCCAGGCACTAGTGGAAGTTAGATATAATGAAATGCATTATTGGGTAGAGGAAAGAGAGTGCTCAGTGAGGAGCAAGCAGCTCTCATCATGCCCATGTCACCCAGGTTGTGCAGTGCCCATAGCTGAGGGCAGAGGTGGCACGGAGGTCAGAAACAGACAAAAAAATTACAAGCAGAAGGAACCTGTCCTCCAGCTGCTTGGCTATTTACATCTGGTTTTCCACATTTTGGCCTTTGGTATACAAATCCAAAGTCACAGTAGAGATTGTCAAAATAAAAAAACAGACTAGAAGGGGTCTGCTGGGTTTCTGCAGAGCCACCTGAAGTTACTGAGAAAAAGCTACGCATCGTGTTTGCTCTGAATGAGAACAACAGGGAGAAAAAATGATCTCTGGAAAAGTAGGCTGTGTTTACTAACCCTCACTGTTCCTTTTTTATATTTCTCCCTCTCCAGTTGATGGGCCCTTTTATCCCAAACAGAAGTGGAATGGGAATCTATGACTTTGGTGTGAATGGCTGTCCAGTCATAGCCACCTCCCTGGATTTGGCTTAAGCTGGGTTCCAACTTTTCTTCCATTCAGATTCATAAACAAGTAATTCTCCTTGCCAGGCGCTTGGGAGCCCCAGCTTTCAAACTCAGGCTCACAAAGAAGAAAATCTGAAATGAAAGGATACATATGCCTGCACAACAAGAAATAATTTTAAAAAATGAGGGACGTTTCCCTGGGGAAATTACGTGGGAAATTACATTAAAGAACTGAAGAAAGAAAGTGATCTTGATTGCCAAGTCAAACTGGGAAGTAACTGGGAAGTGTTCACTTCAGGATTGTATGGGCAAACCTGTTTTAGCTGCCTTGACTCCATGTGCTCTCCTAATGTCTCTCATATGGCTACACGGAAATTTTTTTTCTTAAAATCCCTTTCTTATTCTGGATTTGAAATAAATGCATAAAGAGTGGGCTTAAGATAAATAAAAATTATATTCTTATCTTTCTTATTTAAAAATTTTAATACATCTCATTGCAAGCCATGTGGTGTTTTCTAGCCCATTTTTATTTCTGCAATGAGATATGCAGCTACCTCACAGTAGTTGTGATTATGTTTCCCCTCCACATTCTTCAGTTTCTCTTGTTTTTGTCCCATCCAGCCTGAGGTTTGGGGTTTTTTTCCCTGGAAATGGATTCCTCACTAGAGTATTATTTCTCTCAGCATTTCCTGGAATAAGTTTTGCAAGAAGGGCAGAAGGGAAGTTACTTCTGCAGATTAGGAAGATGTTTTTCTTAGAGGCTCAAGATATCCAAAACTGACATCACAGGGAATGATGTTGCAATTAAAATTCGCTCACTGAAATTTAACTTTTGTTTTGCTACTTTGCAACAAAAGACAAGGAAGTGGCCCAATGTTGCTAGGTTTGTGACTGACATTGTTTGTCTAGCCCGATTTTCACACTGCTGTTTATTTCAGTGCAACTCTCTTCCCTTCCAGTTTATTTGGAAATACCCTAGGAAATTAGTGAACAGAATTTTCTTCTGAAAATTTGTAAGAACTGGAAACTTTTCATGGGATGAGGAAAGTGTTCCTTATCCAGCTCATCATCCTGTGTCTGAAAAGATCATGAATTCCTCATGTGAGAGAGATCAAGAAGGCCAGGGAGGCTTGTATTTCAATCAGCAAAACCTAAATCCCACCTTCCCTTTGGCTCTGAGCAGAGAGTGTAAATTTCTCCTGAAGCAGAGTTGGTCCTTCATGAGCCTGTGCCAGCCCTGCGCTATTCCAGGATGAAGGAGCTCTGCTCCAACGTATGATATCCAGATGGCTGGCCTTTCCCTTCCGTTTTCCCATTCTTACTTCTGTGGAATGTTCAAATGTTCATTTGTAGTCTCTCCATACCAATATAGTGTTTTCCAGGACTGCTATGTCAGGATTGTTCTTCAAAGTGGTCATGGCACTGTCCAAGGGAGGTAGGTGATCAGGGCTTTTCCAAATCAGGTCATTCCTCTCTTCGCTCTGTCTGAGACTGTGCAAGGTTGGTAACAGGATCTGACATGGCAGGATCTGGCCCTATCCTGTACTGTGGGGACTGCTCTTGTGTATTTCTAACAAAGAGCTGCTACTTACCCCAAGAACACACAGGCTGCAATGAGAAAAAGGAGGCGAAGTGGAAAAAAGGCAGTGTTCTCACCCTCCTCTGGCAGACTAAGAATGGAGAAAGATTAAGTTACTAAAGGCTTGTCTGACACAAAGGTGGAAGAAGCCAGAAGACATCTTTATGGTGGTCCCTTTCAATTCTGGATCTCTACATCTTGTATAACTTTCACTTACTAGTGAGCTGTGCCATGAAATAAAGAAATCTCAGTGGTTCTCTAGATTTTATACAGGCCATTCACTCCTTCCAGAGCTGTCACAGCCTGCAGTTTAGGATTTCTAAGAAGAATTGTGCTTACTGGTGTTCAACTCATTTTAGACAACTCAGGTGAAAGTAAATCTGTGGTCTCCTGTGACCAAGAATGACCACTTTCCTCTTGAGAGGAGTACACAAAAGATGAATGCCTGCACATCTGCCTTTCTTATCTCAGCCATCTACACCAGTCCCTTTAATCTGACCAGCTATAATGATTTTTAGACTTACAACAATCTACAAGGGAGTACAGAAAGGTAAAAATTTGCCCACTTTCACCTTGCTGAGACTGGGGGCCTTTGTCCATCTGTCCCACCTACACATACACATCTCAACACAATCCTCTTACAAACCTGGCCTTGCTGTTGTGGTGCTGCATGCTTACTGTGTGGCCTGCTTATGAAGGGAAGAATAATGTGATCACAGTCTTGATACAAAGTGGTGCCTCTACTTCCACTTCCCACATTCTGATACAAGCTTTAGATGACCCAGATAGAATGGCAGATGAATGCCATGTGTGAACGTGCCATGCGACCCAGCCCAGCTCTGTGAAATGTCACCAAAATTCACCAGAAAGGAGTAACAGGGAAATTAGTGGGCCGAACAAGGATAAGATAACTACTACATCTGAAGATTAGTACCTCCTGCTTTTCATCACATGTTGCCTTCTTGCTGCATGTAACACACAGCTCACTAAGACCCAGCCTGTGCTTCAGCCAGAAGGTTGTGCTACAGCTGCAGAGGGAAGCAGCAGGGACTCAATTCTAGGATGCCTTCTTAGGCAAACATGGGAACCACCTCTTGGAGAGTCATTTCACCAAGCCAGAGCCTTGAATCACAGAATGTTCTGAGTTGAAATGAATGAGACATCCCTGCCAGTGCAAAGGTAGCAGGCATAACACCCATTTTTTCTGTCTAAAACTGACACTTCTACATCCAGATTAGTTACCCAAACTCTCTCCATAGTCCAGAGAGTGACCAGGCATGTCTGTGTGGGGAGGAATTCTGTCCTAAAGTAGGAACCAAGACAGCTCAGAGGGTTTCTGCAGTTGGAACTGCCTTTTTCTGCCCACTAACTATAAAGGGGTTTAAACCGCATTGTCAGATGTTCAGTATTTCCCACACCACCTCACATGTATGTTAAATACATAGTATGTATAGAGTAGCATACACAAGTAACACGCTTCCTTCAGCCTAAGAGGAAAACTGGAGCGAGCCATTTTCCAGATGAAGAAATAAACTGAGATGGAGTAAAAATTCCTTCTTGTTCTCCTTTATAGAGAAGTGCTTCTTTCAGTTCCTGATAAAGAAGGACACCCTCCTTGTGCAGCTCTTGGGAAATAACACTGCTGTTTTCCTTCCACCCGTACTTCTCACGGTATGCAACAGTAGCACCTTACTCTTAAACCATTCTCCCCAGTGGCATCTCTCACTTTTGTGCCCTGAGGTGCATCTCATTTACTCACCAAGGTTCCCCTCAGCAGCATGGGTCTGTACCACGCTCATGCCTCGCTTATGATAAAGGAAGCCTGGGATTGCCATGTCTGATTTTTCCTGGCAGTTTTGAAATATCTGCTTTGGGTGCCTGCTGTGGGATGCTCTGGGGATGCTCTAAGCTGAGTTCTCCCCTGCTTTGCCCAAGGCACAGAGTGCAAAATGCTCCCAGGCCCAGACAGCAGTTGGGTTTATGCCTCCAGTTTGACCAAGCAGAAGGCAGAAAGGAAAAAAAAAGAATGAGAGCAGACTCAGATCTGCAGATGGGATTGTGTATGTCAACAAGGGGCTCCTGCAAAGGCTACATAATAGCAGGTTCTGGTGAGAGGATGTTGCAGCCCACTGCGCATTCAGAAAGCAATTGCTGGTGACATTTCTTCACACCAACCTCCTCCTCAGAGAGGAACTTGCAGATACTGAGCTGTTACACTTCTTGTTTGCATGTGGGAGGCTGATAAACTAGAAGCAGGGTCTGCTTCCATGTGATGAACTCAGCAAGCAAGCAGGGAAAAAACCAGTCCCTTTAATCTGACCAACTATAATGATATTTAGACTTGCAACAACCTACAAGGGAATACAGAAAGCTAAAAGTTTGCTCTTTCATCTTGCTGAGAGTGGGGGCCTTTGCCCATCTCTCCCTGCTAGGGACCCCTGAAAACAAGGATTTAAGAACATATAATGCTATATAATGGGTGAGACAGAAAGCCTTCCCATGGCAGCTGATCTGCTGAGTAACTGTCTAAAAGGCACATCAGAGAGATCTTCTCTGCAACGCTGGTTCATATGACCGACAGCATCATAAGATCCGTGGCAGCTGATTGGTGTCTTGCCTCAGCGCCCAGTGGCTTGTGCAAGCATGAAAGTTTTCTACAACTCAGATACACTCCGTTTCTTTTAAATGAGCTCTTGTGTTATTCTTTTGAAAGCAACTACATGCCTTTTGTTGTTTGAAAAATTTGCTGAATTGCTCTTTCCCTTGACCAGAATTCTCTGTTTTCCGGGACATGTTCATCATCATTTCCCCACTGTGTCTTCCCCTAGTGCTGAAATGACCATTGCTTGTGTCATCCTCACAGCACCTGACTTAGTGATTACAAACTCCTGTATATTTGAAAAAGCCAAAGGTGGAGTTTCAGACTATTTAGTAACACAGATGAGGCTCTACAGTTGTCACATTCATGCTTTATCAGCTAGCATTCAGACAGCCCAAAATGAGGCAAAAGTTCTCTTGGACACCTGAGAAACTGTTATTTGTCAACACCACCTAAGTGTGACTTCAAGCTATTTTTTTTATTTTTCACTTGAGGGTTTTAACCTTTCACAGATGACTTAAAGCCTTTGCAGACGTTCAGAAACCAGCAGGCACGTACATACGCACACACACACAAAAACCTGTATTCATCAGACCCAATACAAATAACTCTTCCGTGACATAACATTGACACTCATTTAGGTTGCATTTTAAATATGCTGAACACCATTTATCAGTCCAAGTCACTGGGGCATATTCTGTGTTTTGTCATGTTCAGATGAGAGCCCTAGTTGATTGCAAGGTTAGCACAACAGCACCTCTGCCATCCTCCCCACCTTCAGGACAAAAGCAGATGGCAAAGATAGGTTTTGCAAGGTGAGAAAAAGGCACGACCAGGATAGACTCACTCTTCTCCAGGTCTCCTCAAATCCTGGCTGGTCCCTGCAACCACTGCCAGCCAGCTCGCAGGCCTCTCCATGCTTTTTTTCTTTGCAGTATGAGGCATCGACAGATGCCCTCAGAGGCAGAGCGAAAGCAATTAGCCAAACAAATCTTCTTTCCAGAGTATGAAACTTTACAGGACTAAGTCTCCTTTGCAAATATTTTCTGACCTGGAAGCTGTTGCAGCTAGACCCCTAACCCCAGGGCCAGGAGGAAGGTCCAGAAGCTCTAACTGGTTTTCGAGACACAAATTGCCATCAGCCTATGTACTCTGTGCTGGAAAGGGGCTGAAATCAGTGCAGACAGTGCTCTTAGCCTTAGGAAGGTCCTCCAGGTCTATCAGATGACACTGGATACACAGCCACTGTAATAGACAACCTCCTGGCCACTGCTCTGAGCTGATGGTGATAAAGCAGGATTCTGCTTTTGGAGTAGGTGACTATATTTCACAAAACAAGCTATTTTTATTCTATCTATTTATTCCAAATTGAACAAGAAAACTTGGATTTTGAAGAGGCTAGCCAGAGTCTCAGAGCCCTCTGAGCATTTTCTTTGTCTTGTTACAAATGTGCATTGTGTAAGGAAAAGAAAACAGGATTAATCCCACTAAATGCACAGTTACATATGCAGACATCACATACACAGTTATGCCCACACGATTCTGTCATTTTTACATGGGAAAAAAAATACAGACATACAAGCCAGGTTTGCAGACTGCATTTATAGTCCACATCCATAATAGTTCTGAGCCACATAGTCTCCATTTAAGGGGACAACCCTGCTCTTTCTTCATGCTAATTATGTTGAGGTGTCTACAGAGCAAATCCCCAAGCAATATTTGAACAACCTGAAGGCTTCTGTGTTGTGGTCTGATCCTCAGGAGCTTTGGTTTTCTGAACCGCCAAGCACAGTCTCCTTATCTTGTATTTAAAATATCCTCAAGGAAGAGGAGGCCCTAAAATTTGAGCTGCAGAAGCACTCAACAAGAATGGAATACCCTGTGAATGAGGCTAGCATTTGTATTAGCTCTGTATTACCAGCAACCTTCTACTTCCTGATTTTAAAAACATTTTGGGGAACTTCCTTTCTATTTTGGAACTTCTGCTTGTAGTTGCAATTGAAACCAAGATCTGTGAAGATATGTAGTGGTGGTAAGTCCCTACAAATGACCACAGCAAACCTCTGTACCCAAATATTCAGCAGCAGCAGCTCATGAAAAGCTTTTAACAAAGCTGAGTTTTCAGCTTGAGACACTTTGTTGGAGAAAACCAGTGTACATAAAGCATAAGAATGTAGGAAGTAGCAGGGTGGATCAGGCTTCTGAACCACCTAAATCAGGTTTCTATCTCTAACGGCAAATGATGCGACTTGCTTCAGAAATAGTTGCAAATCTCATGCCTTTATAAGAAGCTTTTTCTTCCAAGCCTATAGTTTATTGATTTTATTTACTCTTGACAAAAGAATGTAGGACTAGACTGATTTAGGTTCTTATTTGATTAGAGACTGTTTTCCTAGAAAAAGCAAGAAATGTAATACATTGGTAACCATTTCAGTTTTACATCAGCTTCTGTCCCCATGGGCAGAAGAGCACAGAGTTTGAAGGAAAGATTGCTGGTAGGGACCTGGAGCATTCTTCTGGGTATCTTCTACCCTCCAAAGTAGAATCAGTTAACAAACTTTTGTCTAATCCATGCAAGCTGGGATATATATGATGCCCTTTTGCAGTCAGTCTTTCAGTGACACTGTGAGCTTGCTGTTCTTGGAGGAAGAAGAGCCTTTCTCTCTGCCAGAGTCTATGCTTTTTGCAGCACTCAGTTCTCTCAGCCGTATATAGAAAGATCCTTACCTTGGTTGTTCTCTGTAAAGCAGCATACAGTCATGTTAAAGAATGACTAACAAAATCAAATTAATATGTTCTGCTATTTTCTGAGTGTTCTCATGCAACATAAGCAAGGTGAAAATACTTGAATGGGCTTATACTCAAAATTCTTTGTTTAATTATTCTTTTTTTTTTTCCTTGAGGGCACCTTAAAATGACACCTTTTTAATGCTGTCTGCTAAAGAAGGTAGATGAAAACATTTCCATTAAAGGCACAGCCTTTCTTCAAGTGTCAGCTAAGTTCCCCCTCACCTTCCTCTGTCACCAAAGAAGAAGCCAAAAAAAAAAGGCAAGATTTATAATTGCCAGTAGCACTACCACAAAAAAGATTAAGAAATAAAAACCCAAAATCCCCAAAAAACACAACTTCCCTCAACAACAAACAACAAAATCAAAAACAAACAAAAAAACCCCAAAGAACCAGGAAAGACTATTGCTCTTCCTTGTGCTTCTCAGCAGAAAGATAAAATTTTTTTAAAAAGCCCAAATCTGTATCATGGTATCACAAAAGTGACATTGCAAATCAATTTTAAGAATTCTGCCTATAGATACCATTTAGCGAATTTCTGATGGGAAGTATATCTAATGCAATAACTGAACAATAACTGAAACTTTTTTAAGTACCCCAAACAATGGAAATGAGAAACTACATCTGAACTGGCTGAGAGAAGAAATTAATAAGAATACATTTAGATCTTTCTGTTCTTTTTCAGTCATCTCTCTCTGATAAGTCACTTCTCAGCAGGCCTGAATAGCATTGATGGGAAACACAAGATGCTCATTGTCCATTAGTAAGACAAATACTGCAATTGAGGTTGATGAGGAGGTGCACACTCTGTTACTTCCCACACCTTCAGGCTGATAAATTAGTTCATCCCCTGAGTAATTTAAGAAATATGGGCTTTATGAAGAAATACCAACTTGTTTGAACGTAGGAGGAAACCAAAAAGTCAGTGAAGTGCTCTGAGCTGTCTGACCTGTGTGCAGGCTGGATGTTTTGCCTATGTGAAGAGAAAGGGTGCTATGGGGTGTTTGCAGTTTAAGACTATGGCAGAGAGTCTTTCAGAAGAGCTGGTATTTTTTCTTCCCCAAGGACTTAGAGCTTAGGCTAATAATTTTACCCAAGGAAAGGGTCTTTTTAAGAACACAACCAAATCCTTTAGGCCCTGCAGAACAATCAAAGTCCCTTTCTCCATTGCTGCCAGGGAAGGAAAATTAGTCTGATTTGTGGTGCTTTTCTAAATATGCAGCACAGTTACCTGGACAGGACACAGGAAAAGGATTAAATCATTTTTACTACATGCATGAGCTACAAAGAATTTAGATGCATGCATGCAGAACAGTTACAGGAAAAAAAAAAAAAAACAACCCCAAAACACAACCGAAAAAAACCCAGATGCCAGGAACATTATAACCCATTCAGAGTCTGCTAGGGTGCAGAAAACTTTTCCTTTTATTGCTGCAGAAGAGCTGTCCTGGTCCACTGGGCAAAACCTTTGCTAAGAGTCACTAGCCATCTTGATTTACATGATAGGTTGCAATGCATCCATCTGGCACCTGCTTAGAGTAGCAGTGTTTTCTGAGTAATGGTCTACAGTGTCCTAGATTCCTGATGCATTTTTTTGTGAGGATAAAGGACTTCAAAAGCATCGCTCCCATCAGGGTGCCTGGTCTCCTTTACTTTCCCCTATCTGTGAAACTTACGAAAAGCAAGAGCTGGGATCCTGAAATGAGCACTTTACCCAGCAAATAGGCTAGAGGAACATTTATGATATCTGAAGCAGATGAAATGCGTTTAAAGGCTGAACCTGATCTTTTTTGTGCTATGGACTTCCCTGTAGCTGTGCTAGCAGTCCCCCCTCAGACCAGATCTGTCCAGGGAAATTCCCTTTCTTCCTTCAGTATCCTCCTGAATGATTACATTTCAAAGTTTCTTTAAAATAAAGAGAGCTGCTGGGTCTCCCACTTCCATTTGTTTTGAAGGATCTGCTCATAATGTAGCATCTGAACCAGAGACTGTATTACCGGGTCTGAATGGAGAAGTCCATCTAGAAAAGTAGAGCTGGAGGAGGAGGAGAGTTGCCTGCGGCTGAAAGCCAGTGTGGAAGAGTGGTGGATATCGATGATTTCCTCAAGGTGAGCACAGACTTTATGCAAGTCACTCTCTGGAAGTGAAAGCTTGCACCCTTCACATATAAATTGGGAAATATCAGATATCTGATTTGAAAACCAGTGGTTAATGCTTAACTAATTCACCGAAAGGGTTGTCAAGCATTGGAACAGGCTGCCCAGAGAAGTGGTGGAGTCACCGTCCCTGGAGGCATTTAAAAGACATGTAGATGTGGCACTTGGGGACATGGTTTAATGGTGGACTTGGCAGTGTCAGGTTAATGGTTGGACTCAAGGATCTCAGAGGTATTTTCCAGACTAAATGATTCTTTGATTCCATAGAGTCAATGGACTGCTTTGATAAGGAAAAGTTACTGTATCAGTCTGTTATATATATAGAAGGGCTGGGTTTCTGGTCTGAGGGTGAGCATGTTCTATTGCCTCTGATGTTGTGGATCTAGACATCAGCATGATTATTATTAACCTTGCTTACTATAGCACAGAGCCTGGGGCTCAATCAAATCAGGGCACCACAGGTGGAACAGGGACCAGATTTCTAACCAAGCAGGTTATAATCTGGACACAGCAGGTTCCTGGGGTGTATGTGAGGAGAAGGTTACCGGTTTGAAGGGATCTGGTAATCCTTTTCAAATTAAGAACCACCTACCAGTTTTCTGGGAAATATTTTTATAACGTAAGCATAATAGCCCAGAGAGTTCTGCCATGAGCTGGCTCTCTGAAGTTAGGATACCTCCAGATTTCCCTGGGGTGAGGATGGGGGCAGTGGCATGCCCATTTGCAGGGTCCAGGTTCATGAGCAGGGTGCTGATGGGGCAGCTGCGGCCACTTGACTGTGCTGCTACCCCTAGCCATTCTCTATGGTGAGCATCTGGCAGGGTCAAAGTGGTAAATTTTGTGAGGAAAAATAGGCTAGATTTGTCTCTTTGCAAAGTGAAGGGAAGGTTGAAATTGTTTTGGAAATGACTTCTGCATCATGAAAAGTTTAACTGAATATAAAATGCTTTCACTGAAAAAAAAATGTTTTCTCAGCTGAAAATCAACTATTTGAAATGTGAGATAACTTCTTGCATATCTTCCACTTTCAACAAGAAAGTCCCCAGTAGCTTCCAAAAATAAGAGTTTGGGCAGCTGTTCTTAAGAAATCAAGCTCCTTTCAAATTTCTTCTTCAGGCCAGCACCAAAAAGATCTGTTTGTTTGGTTTGGTGTGAATCAGTAAAAGGGGAGTTGCAGATTTACCCGGCTCACCTGTGGTTTGCTCAGCATGGCTCCAAGCAGAGACTGACTTTTGCTTTCAGTTTGGCTCTGAGCTCTCTCATGCAGAAGCTGAACTTTGAGAAATCCCCAAAGACGAAGCCTGGCCACAGTACTACAGTTAGTCAAGTGTAGGATTTTCCCGTCATCTGTTTATAACTGACTAGAGTTTCTTGGGTTTTTTTGTTATTTTTCAAGAAACACTTAAGGCAGGGGGTTTCAGGGATTATTTTTAGATATATTACATGAAAAATTAGAAACATAAGAAGTAAGAAAATCCATTTTACTTGATATTTGTGAGACATAATCAGTGTAAACATTTACTTGGGTAGAAGTAGGGCTGCTGTTAGCCAAGGGCAGACAAATGCTCACTGCTGGGTTTCTGGGAAGCTGCGATCCAAGGCCACCATGGGTCCAACCTTACAACCGTGGATAAAAGCAAAGTGTGGCTGGCTGTAGTTAAATATTCCTGCTTGTCCAAGAAAGAGAGGAATTGTCTTTCTAGATGTGACTGGACCTGCATTTGAACACTTTAGATGCTTACTTATTGTTTTCCTCTCCTGCAACCGGTCCCTTATTGGTGCAATGAAGCTGTGGAAGGGGCACATCAGAGTCATGTTCTGAGCTGGGAGAAGGGCCAAGAGTAAGATCTGACCTTGGCCTTGCAGGAGTATGTGAACATCACTTTGATGAGGTTGATGGAAACTATGCTTAGGTGAGGACTGAAGGATGAGGAAATGTCAATCAGAAGAGAGATGTTTTTCTTTTTTCCTTAGGAAAACAGGTAGCGTTAAGCATAGGTTCATCTAAAAGTCAGGAAAGAGTACATAAAATCATCTAGTCTGTCTTCATGTCCACACTGAAATTAGGTCTGATTAGTCTTGGAGCAAGCCCTGCCAACTATATGTGCTGAATAAAATGCTTCTGCTTTTATTCAACACATACACTTCCTCTCCACAGCCCAAAAGGCTCTTCCTTTATGGTCTCAGCAGAGACCACCATTTACATTGATTTTTTTTCACCGTGGTTCAAACTTTCACAATAGCTGTTAATGGTTGGTTATTTCCACATTTTATTTTTCCCAGCTCATACAGCTACCACTTTTCCTAATGCCCATTTCTCTGCCTTTCAAGAGACTCTTCTGGCAGTTTTTTCCACTACATGAATAAACACGCACCCCGAGTCATTTGATCTTCCTTGTAGTAAGTTATCTGGGCTGACATCCTTCAGATTTGTTCTGAAGAGCTTTTTCAAACCCTGCAGCAGTTTTTGAGAGATATTTCTTAAGTTTCATCAGGTTTTCAAATGCTTAAAAAAATACAGATGCCAGCATGTCAGAAGTCCTTCAGTTCCACTGTTTCAAACACTTTCCTAAAGTAAAATTAATAACCCTATGTCTGGAACTGTTTTTGACATACCCAAAGGTCACATCAAGTTTTCAGTATCTGAAAGCTTCCTTACAAGTGTTTGTCTTGCTAATAAACATGTGAAAGATGATTTAAAACAAGCTACCTGCTCCAGTTTCCATCATCTATCTGAATTTAAGCAAGGTATGGACTACCAACACACAGAGGGTAAAAGCACTAGAAGAGCTGAGGCTGGGTGCCATGGGCCATGGAGACACCAGTGGACAGGTCTGTCCATAGATGCTGTGGACCACTGTGCAGCTGACATCTTTGGCTGCCAGAGAGGCGGGGACAGTGTCCCATGACTCTGGTTACACCAGGTCCTACAGCAGCTCCACACCTGCAGTTTTGTGGGAACCCAAATTCATACCCAGGCAGAATAATGTTGATAAAACTCCTGTATATGGATATGCCGTGTAGAGATTGACTCTCTGAGGAGATGATTCTTTTTGATCAAGAGCATTTCTAAGAAGGGTTTGCATGCAGTTGATATGCAGGGAGGTCAGGGATAAGGCATCCTTCTGCATGAGTTTTTTGGGGTCAGACTGAGTACAAGAGGCTTAGAAAAACAAGAGTTGACAATGTGCATATTATCTTCTTTGGATTATTGTTCAGTAAGAAATAGATGCAATGAGTTTGGCTAAAATCCTTCCTTCTGCCCAGAGCTGAGCAACTCAGTGCGATGTTCATTTTGACATTCAAATAAATGGCATTTTGCTTTTTTGGCTATAACTGATTTAAAATTAAATAGTCCATCCACGGATGGATGGGTGATGCACAGGAAGCACCAAAGACAGACTTTATCCTCCAGTGGGAGCTCCTCGAGTCCCTTACTTTTCACTGGATACTTGAAATCTCAGTGACTGCTAGTTCTTTCATATGCCAAAAACAACAGCATTGCCTCATGCTGCACCTTTATGGGGCCAGTTTCCACACCCAGGTCTCTTCTCGTTAATCCAGCAATACATGAGGATCAGGGAACCACCTCAGCCCTAGTTCCTTCTATGCCTGAGCTTTAGAAGATCTAATCAGAGGCTAGGGTCCTGCCACTTAGCTTCCCAGGAGGGGACAAAAGGATGTGACTGCTGCCTGGGACAAGAGAGGAAGAGGTTAGTGTTTGGGACTATGACAGGACCAGGAGCTGCGTTTTGTTTCCATATAAAACCCAAGTAAACAGGCCTATCAGCAATACACCAGGGTCCTCCATTGGCTTGGGTGGCCCACAGACACTTGCATTTGCCTTGAAGGACATTTGCTCCTGGCAAACTGTGGGTTGGTCCATGGCCACAAATCCTTCAGTGAACTGGGCTGAGACCGACTAGGGATCCTGCACCTTCCAGTTTGCCCTCTCTCATGGAGGATTAAGAAGCACAGATGTATTTTCTATCTCACTTACACCTGGTTCCCACATCAGGTAACACTCAAATCTTCAGGGGCTTCAAAGAGGGCAGATTCACAGTGATACACTGTGAACTACGCCTTCAAGGCGTATGAAAATTCTCCTACGTCAGACAGCTGCAGCTTCATCTGGTTGTTCCCTGCATAGCTCACTTTTCCTCTGCAGAGCAGGTGACGGGGTCACGTGTGGAATGAGAAATAAGAGTGATGCTCCAATAATGCCCTTCTCTTGTGCAACGAGAGGAACACAGCCACATACGTGCTGCTTCCTCCCAAGCCCTTGTTTGCTGCGCCAGCTGCATGGTAAGAGGGAGCTCCGGGGCTGCTGAGAACTGTAAAGGTTTTGCTGCTTTGCTGACATTTAACTATTAACCAATTTTGTGGAGACTGAAGTAAAAGGTGCTGTTTGTGGGAGGTGATGTGTGGATGGGAGAAAGAGTAGGAGTAGTAGGTGTCATGCAGTAAGAGCTGCCTGAGTGTGTTTACCCATTTTGACCTTGGCTGCAGGCACTCGTGCTTGGCTAAACCTGAGAGCTAAGTACTCCTGGCTAACAGGAGATTGCCTGGAAGTAGAGGCACTGGATAACTGCATGACTGGACTTAAAAGCCCTGCAAAATGTGAGAGCACAGGCAGCAAGTGGGAGAAAACCCTCTGGCTCCATTCATGTTGTTGGCTGAAATAGCCCATCCAGGCTGACACTATGGCACGATATGAAGCTGATCTCCAAACAAACCTAGAGCCATCTCACGCTGATGAGATCAGACTTGCCCAGCTCTCTTAGCTTCAGTCAGTACTGAAGACTTCCTGTCAGGGCATGGGCACTGCTTCAGGCAGACCTTAGCAAGGAGAAGATGAGCATTACTTGGCTCAACTCAGCCCTGGGGCTTATCATTGGGGTGGCCCCACAGCCCTCTATGGCTCATTTTCACTGATCTCAAAGGTACCTCTCACCACTGTCACAAATGAGCTCCACAAGGACATGCCAAGTGCATTTGCACTGGGGTAACAACAGAACCTAGCTCTCATCTGCTTTTTCTTCACTCATAAATCTCACTATTCCCCCCTGGGAGGATGCTGAGGAGGACAAAGTGAGTTTCCTCTGAGCATGCAGGAAATCATGTGGGACTGAAAGTAAGGTGGAAAAGGAAAATGCCAAATTTTCCTAAGCCTGAAACATTTAATTGGGCTTTGCTCTGGCTTTAGCTTCGAGTCCCACCTAGGTCAGCTCTGGGCACTGGAGTGGGTTTATGCAGATAAGCAATGCCCACCCATGGCTGCAGGGCAGAGGAGCTCACCTTCAAGACCACTGCCGGCAGGTGCACACTGCCAAAGGTTTGCTTTTCCAGTTGGCCCTGGAACTCATCCAGGACTGGTGAGGATGCTGCAGCCCAGGCATCAGGAGGGTCTGCCCTGGACACATTGGAGTACAAGGGGTGGGAAAACAGTCTCCCAGGGAAGGTTACAAAGGACGGGGAGACACATAGCTAAAGTAGTGCTGTGCAACCCAGGGCTAGAGGAACCCAGGGAACAGGAATATGGAGATGACAGGGACATCCTCTCCAAAAAAAGTATGGGCTGCCATCACTAAGTCCCAAGTGCAAAAGTCACTCGGGCTCTCAAGATGCTTTAGAGTCTTCTGTGTTTGTGGTTGACCCTTCACCCCAGACCTGAGGAGACACAGAAATGAAGGTGGTTGGGTGTGGGTCTGGGCCTCCAGAGGGGCTGCTGCTCCCCTGGGCAGGTAGGTTGGCACATAGCTGCTGTCTGCACATGGATCCACACAGCCAGGCTTGAGATACAGGCACCCTCAACTAGTGCAAAAGATTAATTATCTGTCCCATCTTTGCCTCAGATGCCTGAAGCTGGAAATTGCATTTATCCACCTGAACTGAGTGGACTCAAAGGAAACTCCTCAAAGAGTGCCACAAGAGAGATTTCTCCCTCTTTCCCTGCTTCTTGCAGGTGCAATTTCTTGCTTTTTCCAGATGCAGTTTGCGGTTTCAAAATGCTTCTCCAAGGGCTGGATAGGCAGTCTCTGTGCTGGTGTTAGCAGTCTCCCTGCTCTCCCAGTCAAAATAACAAATCATCAGGAGTACAGGCTGAGGAGGGGAGATATTTTCTTGCTTGTTTCTACTCTTTCTGCCTGGTTTCATTACCAAAGGTCTTCTGCCCAGTGTTCAGCACTTCCCCCTGATCTTCTCTCCATGGACCAGGCAAGGTGACATGAGCTGTCTCCAGGACAGCCAGCAGGGCAGAGCAGAGCAGGGCACCTGGCTGCCATGGAAGGTTTACTAGGGGGAGGCATCAGAGGGGGGCCCTTCCCCAGTCAGACTGCACCCCTATCAGAGCAATGCTGCTCTCCCTAGACCCCTGCTCCAGCCACGTGTCTGCCTGCTGGCTCTCCCAGGCTCAGAGTGCCAGTGGTCTGCAAGCCAGCACACTGCCAGCTGTGCTGCCCACCCTGCAACAGCAACACGGGGAAAATGGCAGGCATGAATGTCAGCTTGGGACGCCCACAGCATGTTTCCTTTCCACCAGCAGACAGGATGTTAGCTGTCATGGGTGCTAATTAGTCCACAGTGCAATGCTTCTGATTTTCATCAGTGAATCCCTTGGTTTGAGGCTCTCTCTTCTCAGATCTGTCTTTTAACAGGGCCACAACACTGAAGCACCCATCCTTTTGAGATTTTCTCTAGGTGCAACATTTTTTTAAAAATGCATAATCCTGTATTTTAAAAGCCTCCCATGAGCACCACTGGCCACTTCTGAGTAAAGTTTGCCCAGATGTCTGCAGTGCTGATGGACACCGATGTGTCCAGAAGCAACATCACATATGCCGCTGCACATTTCTTGTGGCACATAGAGGGGAATAGCTGTGTATATGCAGAAAGGTCATGAAAACTTTTTCTGGCTTGCCTCGGAGTTTCATTTACAAGTAAAGTGAAATGGTTAGCTGTTTAGAAATAAGCTGGTTACAACTGATGCTTGGACACATAATAAAAGTTTTACTGTTTTAACAAGATGTGTCAGTGGAAGCACAGACTCTGCTCTGTGTGGGATAACCATTCAGTTCAGCATCTGTGAGGGCAGCAGCTGCTTCCCAGCAGCTGGATGCTGCTTGCCGCTGGCCACATGGTGAGCATTCTGGTCCCACCAGTCTGCAGGTGAAATAGAGCAAGTGAATACTCCGAGATTTTCTCCAGTGGGAAATCTCTAGCTTACTTTGAACCCCACCATGCAGCATCAGAATACAGAAGTAGCAGAATTGGTACCAAAGCTGTGAGTTGCCACCCACCAGCTTTTGCTGCTATCTATAACTTCCAGACAGGGAATGGTGACAATTAGGAACAAGGCAGTAACACCTGAAGTTGCTCCAGTCATTTTAAAGCTGCATGTACACCTTGATGGGCTGATCCACTGCAACCTGGACACCTCTTGTCATGCAGCAGTGTGGGCTCTGCAGGATGATCCCTGTATGGGAAATGCCTCAGCTCCCAATTCACCCCACTGAACTTAGCTGATCATAGCTCATAATGACTGGTCTGGGAGTCACAGATTTGTGTGTGGTGACATCAACCAGTGTCAGGTCAATAATGTTTCAAAACATGCTTAACTTTCCCAGTGCCAAAACCATGGTTTTGGTGTTCATTGAATACATTCAGATTGCAGCTTTCATAAGACTATAATTTATCAAAAGCACAAAGGGGAATCACACAGAACAAGTTTCTAGAGCTCACATGAAAGTTAGAGAATAGGTAGAATGAAAGCTTTAAGGTCTCTACTAACAATGATGACGTATTTTTCCCAGAGAGAACCTTTTTAACTTGGGTGATATTTTTAGTGTTGCTTTTTTCGACATAAATGTTACATTTCCAAAGAAAGTAGACACCTCCTATAATAATGTCAGCCAGCCTCTGAGTTTCTCATCAGAACAATTTCTATGAATTGTTTTGAACCAACTGGCATGAGAAGCTGGGTACATTATTATGTGTCTATAAATAGGTCTGTTTTCACAAAACCCTTTCACAAGGAAATTGATCCCAATTAATATGAAGTACTTTCACTTATTACTTTTATAATAAAAAAGAGGGATCCTGCATAGAAAAGAGTCCTGTTATGCTAAGAGTTAATCAAGGGATAAGTCTTACCCTGAAAAACCTCATCTTTTGGATTTGCTCCAGACCTCTGGAGCAAATCAGTTCCTGATTGTCTTATGCCTACCTCCAAATGAATCAGCCCCATCACTGTGTTGAGTTCTTAAGTACTCCTTTTGTCACCATATTCCTGTGAGGAAAGGTAGCATTATTAACCCCATGTTACAGATGGGGACTTGCGGTGCAGAGAGGTGAAATGTCATGCTGATGGTAATCTGAACCAGAGCAGGGGGTGGATGCTCACTCTTCCCCTAAAAAGCGACACCCTGCCCACTAGGCTTCCACACAGCTGGCACTACGTTAGTATTACTTCTTTATTCACTAATTTCCCATCAGTCTGCCTATGAAAGAAAACTCATAATACTACTGTCAGCTGGTTAAACAAGGGAGCTAAAGCATTTAGCTAGTATAAGCACACACAGGGTGAAAAACGGAAGATAGTAAAAGTGAATGAAGGGGAAAAATGAAGGGGAGGAGTAGCATGGCTGTCAAGAAGTAGTAGGAGGGGATGGAAAGGAAATTGAAGCTTTGAGCTGACCCATAAACCTCATTGACTTCACCTTCAGAGATTGTATTTTGCAATAACCTTCACTTGTCTCATTGACACCTGCCCACTCCAGTCCTGTGGCCAGCAAGAAACCCTCCCACCTCCTTTAATCGCAGCCTTCCACACAAGGGTCTCTGCTGTCAGCCACCAGACTCGGCATGACTCACCTCCTCTGCCTCTCTGCAGATACTTCCCTGAGCTTTCTCAGCGTGGCATGGCAAGAATAAAAGACAAATAAATGTGGTTGCGTGATGACAGGAATCAGATCTCCAGTTTTGGGATGAGATCCAGCATCTCTGTAGGAGAGTTCAGTACATGCTGTGCCTCCCTGCTCAGATCTGGCTGCCTGGGCAAGAGAAGGAGCCAGGGCAATACAGAAAAGACCACACAGAGCCCAAGCTCCTGCACTCCTTGTTCTATCAGTTCAAAGAATCCCCCAAACACATTTCCCTCCACAAGGAAATGCAGTGCTAGTTTCATTATCAGGTTGAAAATCAAGACACTGGTTAATTAAATTACTTTCCCAAATGTCACAGTAAGAGCTGCAGATCAGACTTGCTTCACTCTCCTGAAAGGCAGTTGAGTGTTGTCTTCAGTACACTGCTGCTCTCACCTCCTGCAATTGCACCTGCAGTCATAGCAAGAGTTGGTCTGAGTCCACTGACCTCTCCAACATGACGTCAGTGGAAAATTCACTAAAAAGCCTGTGGGGGTAGGAATCCTGTCCCCATAAATATTAGAAAAGGATGTACCTTGTTTAATGTCTTCACTGCCAAGAGTGGTCAGTGAAGTTAGAATCCAATGAAAAATATGCAAACAGCCTCAGGGTACAGAAGATGCCTGGTACAAAAATCAGAAATCGCCAGAAATCATCCTCTAGACAAGATCCCGAGGAATACATTTCTTCAGGGTCTCAGTTTGCTACGAAAGCTGTGTGCTTTAAAGCAAAAGGTTTGCCCTACTTACTTCCTGAAGTTTGTCACTTCCTGATAGTTTTCCAACAAAAATCCAAAGGATTTCTGACTGGCCTGTTTGTTAACAACCAGAAATTAAGCGTGTGATTATTCTTGTTATCTTTTCCTAATGTTAGTGATAGTTGCTCAGTAGGTTCAGAAAGCAGACACTTCAGTGACTTTTTCTCATGTGCCAACTCTTCACTCAATGTCTGGATCTGCAGTAGCTGATTAGAGTCTATCCTGCATGCTGCTGCAACCAGGAATTGGTTTGAGGGCTGGAGAGAACTAGTTTCTAGATAGTTGAATCTGCAGGATAATAAATTCATTAGTTTTCTGGAAATTACTTATGGTTCAGTTACTATAATCACCTGCATTAGCCCAGTCTGGTTGTTTGTGATCTTCTGTAGAGGAGAAGAAAAAAATCACCATTTAGACTGGGAACAGTCAGGACTGGATGGTTCACAGGTGTGGCAACCAAATCACAAAGGCTATCACCCCCCATGTGAAATTCATCCTTGCTGTATAGGGGCTATGAAGAGTAATGCTCCAGTAAGTGCTCTGTGGTATTTGTATAGGTTACTGCCTGCACAGGAAAAAAAAAAAAAATCAGAGAATATTCCATCTGTGACTGCTCTCAATCTTGAAAGGTGACAGCTTTATGAAGGTGGGTTACTCATAACAAGTCCACCTTGTGACAGTTTTCCTGCTATTAAGTGTAATGGAGCTTTTTCTATTTATGCTTCTATAGATTCAAGGGCTCTTTACCATGTCTGCAGGCAGCAAGGCTGGAGGGTTCCCCAAGATAGCAACTTTTTTGGAATACAAAGGCACTTTTCATTTAAAGGATGATTAGTTTGTGCTGATCATAGGCACACAAAAATGTCTTTCCATAGGGCTTGGTGGGCCTTTTCCACTGCTTCATGTCATGTTGAAGCCACCAGTGGCTTGGTCACGAGGTATGAGGTCTCAGGGAGGGACTGTGTGTGCTGCACAAAGGAAGCTTGGTTTAATCTGACTTTCACATGAGCCTCTTCTGCACCTCAGAGGTTTTGTCTATTCGTTGACTCCAGTGTATTCAGTGGAAATGATACATCATTTTGTGAGATGAGCTGATTAAAGGCCTTTATGGCCATTAGTGCTGTGAGACACGTGCTGATGAAGCAGCTGGGGCTCTACCCAGGCTACTAGGATTAACACCAACTCGAGGGATAGGCTAAGGAGACAGCCACCCAGGGGAGCAAGCTGCCAAGAGTGTGAAAACCATCACAGGCCTCCCACCCACGCTGCCCAGAGAGTGAAGGCAAGGCTTGGGGCAAAGGGGAGCAGCCACTGCTGCTGAACTGCTGCTTGGAGGAGCAGCAGCTCCTGCTCTGCCCTGCCCCAGCTCACTGCCTGAAGCACAAACAGGAAAGCCCGGGTCCCACAGGCTATTTGGATATTTCTCCTGGTTCTGCTGCTTGCCCTCCCCCTCCCTTTTCTACAATAGGTGCAGCACAGTGCTGGCATCTGACATTTGCTTGTCAGATGCTGAGATATCTTAAACTGGCTTTGTCTGGAAAGGTCCCAATAAAACCTGAGATTACCAGAGCGCACCTCCCTCTTCCGTACACTCAGGGCACAGACAAATTAGGTGCTGACACTAGCTGCAAATTAGCTGATGGCACCAGCAACAATGTGGAGTACACCACTGGGATTGTTCTGTGCTCTTGGTAAATGCTACCTCCTTGCAGAAATGAGAGATAGAACCCATACTGAGCATGAAGGGGGGATGAGGCACTGGGACCACTTTCCTGCCCAGCATGGTCTGTTCCACAGACACAGCTCTGAAAGCCAAAGCCAGAGGATGGAGGAGGCAGGGACTCAGGGCTGGACAAGGGACACAGCTGCCCCTCCAGCTGATCTCCCATCACCAGCTAACACAGGGATGCTGCTTTCTCCTTCTTATAGAAACATCAACAGCCCCTTTTTTCCTGCAGGATGCAGGAGTGGGGTGTGTGATAGTACTTTTCACTTGTAACACCTAGCAAATTATGGCATCAAAGAAAACAGAGCAGTGAATACGAGGCACTTGTTCAGTATTTGAGTTCCACCTGTCCCCCTGGGCTGTTGGATGATTCTGGGCTCTGAGATGGAGCTGCATGGAAAGCCAGGAGGTGTCACACAGAGCCACTACACAGACTTCAATCAGGAATGTTTCCCACAAAAGGAAAATGTGTTAAACTCAGCCTTTCTCACAGTCTGACAGTTCCTGATGTTCATGTCAAGAAATGAATGCAAAAAAATGCGCTCTCTGCAAAGAGAGACATAACTGAAGAATAATTAATGAGTAAGGCCTCGTACAGCACAGCTTGCCCCATTCCCCATGCAAAGAGTACTCAAAGACTTGGACTTTTGGCACCTGAAGACCCAAGATACTGATGTCCTTCCTGCCTTTCCTCTGAAAGATTTTGTTTTAAATGCATAATGAGCCTACTTGCAACACCACCATGCCCAGCTAGCAGTGCTGTTTGACTAACTGCACTGTGTTTATTAGAAGGAAAGTCAGAGCTTTGCAGTGAAGTAGCTGCAGCTCAAATAGCAGTGCTCTGCTTATTGGAAATCAGTTCAGTAATGGAAGGAGTCACTGTCACTAACATCAGCAGGTATTTTCCATTGATTTGTATAGGTACGCTGTGACCTGGAGCAAAATAAGGCAGTAAACGCTATCACAGCCAACTCTGCTGTTTGTTTTAAGGGCTGTGCTGCTCAAAAGAAAAACAGAATAAAACAAAGAATCAAAATGCATTTCAAGGAAAACTGCCAATGGAAGCTTCTCAACAACACAAGCAGAAACTGATATGAACACAGAGTGAGCACTGGCAGTCCTTGGCATGCGATGGGAGAGACGGAGGGAAGAGGCTCAGCTACTGCTGGGCTCAAAAGGCCCGGTGGGGAGGGAGAGAAGAACAGCTGGAACCAGTGCCTGGAAGGGCAGTTCCCACCACCTCTCCTCCATCCCCTCTACAACAGCAGCCCCCACTGCACTCACGATTTTGCCAGCTCAGCTGCCCCAGGCACCACATGTGCACTCCCACATCTACGACTGGCCTGAGGTCCTCTAGTGCAGGGCACAGACAGCAGCACCCTATGATGTATGCATGGGCAAGCCAAGGTGTACTGCCTTGCTCCTTGGCATCAAATGTTTGTGCAGGCACTCGATGTACGTACCTGGCTGAAGGCAACCATGGCTTGCTCAAACCCTTGCTGAATAAGAGCGATGGTGCTGAACACCGGCGGGAAGGAACAGTCTTGAGGGGCTGAAAGCAAGAATGAGTTTGTTATCAGTTCCCATCCTTCAGCAAAGCTCCCACAAAGATGAGTGATTTGAGCGTTTATAGAAGTCATTGCTACAAAGTGTGTATGGGAGGAGGATAAAGTATGTTTGTGCTCCTAAGTCCTGGATGCTGCCAAATTTCCCCTCAAGTGGCAAGACTCCGACTCCCACAGTGGTTGGCACAACAGCCGCTGCCCCATGGAGCCAGCCATGCTCAGCAGCACTGGCCAAGGCAGGTGCATAGCTGCAGCACCCTAGGCAAAGCCCGGGCGTCACCAGCTGAGGCACCCTCCTAGGTGTCTGCCTAAAATTAGGGCAACCTCAGCACCATGGTGGCTGCTCAACCTGAGCTCCTTTTTCGGGCAGTGGGGAGACATGGACACTTGTAGGGCACCATTCTTCCCTCCCCGCTTCTGCAGCCAGCCTGGGAGAAGAGGAGCCATGTTCTTTCCCGGAAGTTCCCACTTCTCTGTGCTGACTGTGAAAGGCCCCTGGAGCAGATGGGTTGATTACAGACCCCCACACTCTGTAATGTGTGTGAGAGGAGGCTGCTGTTAGTGAGTCCAGCATGCAGAGGCAACCAAGTTGGTTTCAATTAGAGCTGCCTCCTGCAAATCCATGGGGGAGCTCCCTGCCTCTTAAAGACCTAAAATCCCTGAAATCTGTGCTTTGGGACAGCAGGTTCTGTGTGGCTGTCCGCCATCTGAACACAAGCATGAGTGCTAAGGAATGAGGCTATTTTAGGAACAAGTGACACAACAGAGGAGCATCAGAGGGAAGAAATGGCTCCTTGCTGCCAAGTGTTGACATGAGGCCAATAAAGGGCAGGTTATCACCCTTTGGGGATGCCTGTCTTATTAAAGTCATATTTACAGTATTTCTTTGAGATACTTGAAAAGCAGGGTGATATATTTACAGAGAACTTTCTGAACACTTGGCCTCATTTACTGAGTGGAAAAAGAATGATTAAGAATACCATCTGCTTTTTATTGAACTTTGTTTCAAATTCATCAGAATTTCAGCAGCTTTTACCTCTAACTCTCAATGTTTACTCCTGAAAGTTTGTTAGCAGCATACCACTCTGTGCGGTTTACAAATGGCAAACAAGCCTTGCTGCTGGGGTGTGCAGATCTTCTCTACCAAGCTCTCACCAAGTCAGTGCAAACCAGCCCAGCACAAAGGGCAGGCACAGTTTACTCCTTGAAGGTGTCAGAGACCAAGCCCTGTATAGGGTGATGGGGAGTCCATCTGGCTGAGACCACTCCTGTGGCGTCCCAGCCCATGTAACCCAAAATAGCAAATGCAGTTTCCCAGGGGACATGAGTGGTGTTCCCAGTTGTTATAACCAGAAAAAAGTAAAGCAGCAGCAGGAGAAGTCACCTTGCTCTGGCTGCAGGGAAAGGTGCTGGCAGGTGTGACCATGAAGCTGCAGCAGCACTGCTTTGAAATACTAAACTACTTTTCTACTAGGAAGAGTGAAAGACAGGAGTGCTGTATTTACTCCTGGTTTATACCAGTTTGACCCTGGTATATTTAACCCTGTGGTCTCCCTGGATGTGGGAATTTGTGTGACAGAAGTAGGTGACACTGCTTCATACCTGTAGAGGATCTAGTTTCTGAAGGCAGTGCTTGTTTCTGCCTGTACTATCATGGCCCTTTTTGCTGCCTGCCTTTGACAAATACCTAAATTTACACGATCAGAAGTCAAAGAAATGAACATTGAAATTGCTTACTATGTACATGAGTCTGTTATCAGAGCAGCAGGTCTTTTCTTTGGTAAGTGTTGACTCATTATTACCAGAAGCTCTTCTACACTCAGCTGCTCAACAAAAGGTCAGTATGTGACAAAGGCTGTGCTGCTCTCACAGCAGTCACTTCAGAGCTCATGGAGTTAAAAGTGTTTTGGGCAAAGGTTATTCTCCAAATATGCTGTAGGGTGTTGTCCTTGTGCTTTAGCCCGTCAGGACTCGGACTAGGGGTAGTCCTCCAGCTCCAGTTTAAAATACCGTTTGTGTGGAAGGCACGGTCTATGCATCACAGGTTTTGCAGTCTCAGGATAAAACACCAGCCTAGTGATACAGCAAGGGAAATATCTGCATCCTGCAGGTGAAGTGATGCTCTCCAGCTTACTCCCTTGTATCATGAGCACTGACCATATCAGCTTATAGAACTGTCAGTGTTGTCTGTCATCCTGCCTCTGTTTAAACCCACAAGGACTATACAGTGCAGACTCCCAAACAAGATGCACATGGGAGAGTAGACACCAGTTTCTTAATGTGGTGCAACATCTGCCAACACATGGCTCCAAAAGGTTGACCAGGAACCTTTTCTGAACCCACCTAGGACAAGCCAGGCACACTCTCTGCAGAGCAGGCAGGAGATGCTCAGGGAAACACAACCTTCCCGACTGCCACTCAGGGTGGGGATGGAGGTTACAGGTGGTGGCAGCATGATGCTCATAGTGCCTGGATCAATATGCTACCAGAATGGTGAGGAAATAGTGCTCCACTGTGGGGAAGAACAGGTTTTTTCCTCTTCCCAAACCAGAAATTATTCCTATTGCTCTTATTCCTGTTTTTCTAGAATTGCCACAATTTCATCTATTAAGCTCATATAGTGGAGATTAAATGGGCTATATAAGTTACATATGTACACACACACACACATTTTGACACTAGTGAAAATATGAGATCTGATGTACCTCCTCTCACTCCAAATACAAGGGATTTATTATTTGATTTATTGAACCAAATAATGTTATGTCATGAAGAAATACTTTATTGCCAAATGTTGCCGCTACTTTGGTGGAAAAAAACTACATGTGATTTTTTATTAAAAGACTGCAGCAGGTGCAGAGAAGACAAATTAACTTTGCCCTGTGCTCCAAGAGCTGGGAGAGTTTGAACACATTTATGTCAGTACTGACTATCAGTTACATCATACTTTCTTCAGGGGGTTTTCCTCCACTAAACAGAAATCTTTGCTTGGTTCATGGAGGATATCACAGTTTCTGCTGCAAGTTTAAAACTCCATCCCTTTTTACTCTAGCCTGTGACCTGCTCTCACTCTGAGGCACGCAGCAGATAATGCAAGCATGACATCTGCAGATGGTAGAATTTCAGGAGCACTCCCTGGGAGATATTTGCTTAAGGAAATCACCTACATACACCCCACAAGGGCTTCATCCCAGACACCCACAAGGAGAGCTGCCAAAAGACTCAGCCATAACCAAAAAAATATCCCACTGCTCTGCAGTCTGTGATGGGATATAGGTTACTGAGAGTGCTGAACAAGGCTGGCACCAAATTATTTCCTTTTTGAAACTGGCAGAGAAGTCAAATCTCCTTTCTTATCTCAAAGCACTCCACCAAAAAAACTGAAAATCCATAATTCAGTCATTCTTCCTCAGATGAGCTAACTATGTCCTGCTGGTTTATAGCAGCAAATGCATCGCTTGTTTTTACTCATTCAGACAGCCTTTCAAAGTGTGTATATAGGGACATGATTTTGCCATCTGAAGAGAATTTTAGGTGGCCAGATTCTTCAGCAAGCAAGGGCCAGCACCAGCTGAAAACCAATCTCATTTCTAAAACCTTGGACTTTTTTTTCTTCTTGACTTTAAGAAATGCTCCCCACCCACCCCCCACCCCCCATCTCAAAACATGCTTCTACAATCCTTAAGGACAAACTAAAAGCCTCTTTGCCCCCTTCACCACACTAGGTGAGAGTCCTTGTGAAAACAGAAAACTTCTGTTCTTCCTCCTTCTCCTGAAAAAATCCATCACTGGCAGAAACACAGGTATTTCACGCAGTTCACATTAAGTAGTCACTTAAACCAAACTGCATAAGACACCTGAAGCAGAAGCAGGAAGAGAAGCCCAGGAAGTTTCCTGGAGGTGTGCTGGCAGGTAAACCTGCCTTTCCTCAACCAGTTTTTCCCAGGGTACACCATGAAATCCCCAGGGATTTTCATTTCCCTGGCCACATCTTGCATGCGCACATGAAGAGAAGGCTGGGGCAGGGGCAGTTGTGACCACCCCAACACATCAGACCACCAAAAATGGAAGGAAAAGGGACTCCTGAGGGCACTGAGTCATTTAAATGAGCTTTTGCCTGGATCTCTTCCCAATTTTGTCTCTCACCTGAGGTCAGCAGCAAGGGGGGACAAGAGGCATGGAGGTGCTACGCTGCCAAACCACACCAGCTGCAGATGCTGCTGGTTCCATGGCTCAGGCTGCGCCTGTGGTAGCTAGTGCTGCCAACCCAGAGGCAGGGTTCTGCTTCCCACTGGGAACAGCCCAGGATGTTGCTGCTTCAAAGAGGGCAGTGGTGGAGCGAGGCAGTGCTGTTTGGCATGGGCCAAAGCAGGTGTCAGAGTTGGCTTTAACAGTTTATGTGTGATATTCTAATTTATAATGATTATAGATAATGATGCTGCAGTGCCAGGGAGGACTCTCAAATGCTTTCTAATCTATTAGTTGAGGCAAACCCTGACTGTTGCATGCCCTGGCTGTTTCTACAGTCAGTCCCACTAGCTGACATTCCAGTTGGGCAGCCCTCAGTAAGTATTTCCCAGTGGCACACAAGTAGGTGGCATTTGTCCATCTCCTTTGCCCTTCATGGAGTGGGGCATGTACCCCCTGGGATCTGCTGGGCGCTCTGCTGCCCCACTGCACCCAGCAAGAGCTGCCCTGCAAATACTCCCTTAGGTGAGGGGTTGATTTGGCTCAGTCAGGCAGGCTGGGAAAACAATTAGAAATTTACACATTAGGAGGATTTGTGGTCTCAGTTATATCAACGTGGGCAGAGAGTGGTCTCTCTGAAATAAGCAGCAGCAATGGCCTATGTAGAGTAAATCAGACTGGAATTTACCTTTAACAGGTCTATATTAAAACTCTTTTCCTACTTTGTGCCACTAACATTGCTCGAGTCAATGCACTTATTCTGGACTTCTAACAAGACAATAATAAACAGATTTTTATCTAAATAGGTTTAAAAGCTGACAGCCTGGTTATGGGGACTGATGAGATTTTCTTTATTGACTGTGCAATCAGTGTGATTTAGAGCCTCCACAGGGGCCTTGCTGAAGGCTCTCCAAGACCCAGCTGTGACAAATCCCCCCCCCACACACACACACACAAGTTCTGCTTGGCATTCCTGCTGGAGACAGCAGCAGTGGTACTGGGATGTTGTTCTCCCCCTCATCTTCCCACCCTTCTGATCCTGCCTTCCTGGTGTCCTGACCTCCCACAGGGCCACTTATTTGTCTGGCATCACACCCCTGCTTTCCAAGGTAATAAATTACTGCAGGAAGCAGCTTTGCACTAGACCTCATTAACCGCAAACACTGTCGTCCCTTTTCCTGCCACACCATGCAAGCCAGACATCCATGACTATCTGCTGTAGATACACATTTCTCAAGCTCCCAGGAGGACACAGAGGTCTGTGGCAGATGGTGCACCGGACTGATGGATGCACAGGGCTGGGGAAGCGAGTCACCCCTTCTTGCCTCAGGGGATCATGTCCCAGCACAGCCTGGCCTTCCTTGTGATGCTCCATTCCTGTGCCATTGCAAAGGGTTTGTGGGCATTGTTAATATCAAAAACAGTGGGATGTAAGGTGAAGAGCCTTATTTGGTACTGATTTGTCCCGTTTTCAGAGACCACTGGTATTCTGAGAAAGCATTAGGCTTAAGTAAAATAGATACATAAAACTAGAAGTGAAGCATCTAAGTGCAGTAAGACGGATCCACCCCCATGCTATGGGTGGGAGTACTGGGGCTGTGTTATGCCTAAAGAAAATAGCAATTTTTTTCAACGTATATTGAAAGGTTACTTTTGAAAACAGTTAAGTAAAAATTGATTTTGGGGCAGCCAGCATCCCAACTTTCTCTGCTAAATAATCACCTACTATTTTATTTTTTTTATTCTCTACTTTCTCACCAGAAACAGAAAAATAAAGAGAGGTTAAAAACAAAGAAATGGAAAGAAGAGAGAGAAAGATATGCATATCTGAAATTTTTGGTGCTTTTTACAGTGTTTCTACAGACAACTTTGAAGAAAATGTAACTGTTAATTGTTTCTCTTTTTTCCCCTTAACTCTTTTTTTTTTTTTTAAGTAAGCGCTTTCTCATTGAAAAATAATCCATTTCTGCCATCAGCGCTAGTTTTGAAGAGTAGGATGGACAATGGAAAACCAAATCAGTTATCACATAAAATACTCTTCCAGGCTTTATATTCGGAAGCTCTGAAGCTTCTACTTATCATTCATGCATCTCTGTGTAAGGGATCCATGCAGAAAGTCCCTGCCAGTAATCTCATTTTTTGCAGAAAAAAATGTAATTATCAAAACTGATAGTGCCATAAAGAAATGCCATGTTTCAGTGCAGAGATTCAGTCCTCAGCAGTTTTCTTTTTGTTTCCCAGCCAGCCCAGCCAGCACCTTGCTGCTGTCTGAGGTCAGACTAAATGATGTAACGGTCCCTTCTGGCCCCGCAATCGATGGGCTGGTGGCCGGGGCTTTTCTCCCTATTGACAGGAGCGATCGCTGCAGCTGAGACACCCCGGGGGACCAGGCTTTGGTCCTGGGCTCATACTAGACTACCAGGTGCTATGGGACAGAGTTCACAGCATGCACTAATGTGAAACGTGTCTCTTGCAATGATGTTAAACCTCTCCATAATAAGAACAACAAAAAACCACAACCCTCTTTAACTGTTTCTCTCAGACGCATATAGCCAAGAACCACCCCGGTTTTATTTTAACCAATGTCCATTTACTCGTGGGTGAGGGGTTTATTTTGTTTGTTCTGTTTTTCAGGACTCTGCTGCCCTAACACGGTGCCAGAGCAGTCTGACAATGTAGTGATATCGTCAAGCAGTCTCTAAATTCCATCTCTGGCAAGCAGCTAGGAACTGCTGCACATCGACCTGGCCCCTGCTCGTCTGACCCTGACACCACCCGGCTCCCGCGGTCCCTTTCTCGGGATAAGGAGAGCTCTGCCCCACGGGGCTGAGAGCACGAACCCGCCGAGCTCAGCAGTCCGGCACGGCCCAATGCCCTGGGAGGCGCATCTCCGGGAGCGGTACGAGGGAAGTCTCGGGGTTCGCTTGTTACCAGATTCAGGACCAGGCTCAGATTCCTGGCAGTTCCTCAGCTCCCTCTAGTCTCAAATCACCCGCGGCGGCAGCAGCCAGCATCGTCCCTAACACCCGTGAAGGAGGGGGGCTGCCCCGCGTCCCCGCCCTGCCCTGGTCCGCTCCGCACCTCCGCCCCGCCGCGCCCCGCACTCACCGCCTCGGGCGCGGAGCCGCCGCCTGCCCGCGGCCCCGGCATCGCTCCGGGAGGGGCCAGAGGAGCCCTGGGCGGCGGGTCCGGGTCCGCCTCGGGCGCGGAGCCGGAGAAAGTGAGCGGAGACCCCGGCGCTGGCCGCCCCCAGCCCTCCCCGCCGAGGGAGGAGCCGCTCCCTCCCGCAGCAGACCCCGGGGGTCCGCCGGCGTGCCGAGCGGGCTGCTGGCAGGGACGGCCCTGACGGGAGAGGAGAGCCCAAAAATCGATAGGCTTAGCGAGAAATGAAGTGAAAAGCGAAAAGTGACTCTCAATGAGAAAACCCTTCACTGCTTCTTCACAACCAAGTCCTCATAGCCGAGCCCTCCCCTGCCGGGATTATTACCGAGGCAACGTGGTAGGTATGAATGTAACACCGTAGGGTCTCAGAAATAACGAGCATCAGTGCTGGAGAACTTGAAGCATAAATTTGGACCCATCAGGCATGCAGGAATGAGGGATGGGGCCAAGTGACTTAAGGGGTAGGAGTCTGTATCACCATTGGCCTGGAGGTAATGTACTCATCATCCATGCAAGTGTCCACTTCAGTCTGGAAAATACATCCTCAGCATAGTCCTGGGCACAGGTTTGGGGAATCACCCTTTAAAGTCTAGTAAGAATTGCACAGAGCTCTTAAACAACTGGGATTGACTACTACCAACACTTTCCATCTTCTTGATGAAATCAAAGTTACCCAAGCACTGAAAAGCTTTATCAGTTCAAAGCAGATTATTTTTCTACAGACTCGCCTGTACTTGACCAGCATGTTTTACAAGTGACCTGCTCTCACTGAGTTGTGCTGCTTGGCAGCTAGAGATAAAGTTGAAGGATCTGTTTCAAGTAATGATGAATTGCCTACAGATGGGACACTAGCTCTTGCAGTCTGGATTATGGTATTTTTGCTAGGAAAAAAAAAAAACATAGGAACCACTTTTTCCCATGAGAAGGACAAATGTCCTGTCAAATGTGGGACGGTTACTAAGAGCTCCAGTTTGTCCTTGAGGAGTGGGAGAAATGAATTTTCACATCCCTGACTGTCTGCAATGCACTCCTAAGGGAAAAAAAATCCCAAACAGCAAAATATAGCACCTTTCAGAACCACTCAGACCCCTTGAAAGGACAGGTAGATACAGTCTTCTGCATAAGCTGCATTGAATGACAGCGGTTCTGCCCTTGCTTGTGTACAGACAGCAGCTGCAAACCAGCTACCTAGCTCTGCCAGCGTTATCCTCCCTTTCCTGGCTCTGAGTGATCTAGGGATTTCTGGAGGGCTTTTTGGTTTGTTTGGGTTTTTTCCTCTTGTATTTTTTCAGCTTTATTGTTGAGTGCATCACTTGTATAAAATACTAACAAAACTTCTCTCTGAGCTGCTGGGTTCTCTCTGTGACATCCTCTGGCAGCCTGCAGAAATCAACAGGGAACTTACGCGAGGTTTGGCATCATCAGTGCAACTATTGTGAAGGCTCAGTTAAGCCCTCCAGGACATGAATGCGGGCCAGCTTTTCTGGAAGTTGCAATATGTTCCCAGACAGCATGATCAGGAGTGATTGATTTCTACATTTACAAATGTGTTTATTATTTGATATTAGCTCAAACGGGACAGTTTTGAGACAGCTTTGCTGTTTAGGTCACAAATGTTTTCTGTGTTGCTGCAAAGGGAAGAAATTTTTTTCTAAGCTCACACAATGTCTTGGCCAGGACGTTTCTGCATGTAAAATACTGGATAATTTCAAGAGAGGACAACTGAAGACTACAGTGAAATGAAAATGAAAATCAGAATTGCAAACGGGGTCATCTTATTTCTTACAATTTATACTTTTTGATGCTTTTGCTAAAAAAAAAAAATCAAAACAACCCCCAAACAAACAAAAAAACCACCAACACCCATGTTTTGATCTGCTCAAAGCCTCACGTGTGTTAGCAGTGCAAGGTTAACTGGGATGCCTAATTAAAATAAGCAGTCACCAATTATCATAATAAAAAATTGCTATTTGAAATTCATAAGAGACTGAGACGTTAAAGAGACACTTATCCAAGAGCTTAGCAGGTTTTCATTTGCAGATACTTAAGAAAAAAAAAAAGGTGAAGACGCATTCTGGAACATAGCCCAGTAAAATCAGAGAGGAGTCTGCGAGCTCCTGTGACACTTTGTTACTAACATGCCTGCTGCTAGCCAGCCCGTTTGCTTTTGCACTCCATCTGCCACGTCTTGTACATACTGAGATCCTGGCTCTGGTACCATCACTTCTGTTGACAATTACCCCTCGGGTGTCCCTAATGGCATGCTCAGACCACCTGAACAGTGCAGGACCTGTGCAGCACCTGTGTTTTCCCTGAGACAGGGACAGCATTTCACTGATGTTCAGTCAACACTGCTTGCTCTTACTCCCTGGAAGCTCTGTGGAATACAGTAATAACAATAATAAATAGTTCAAGGAATTGATGTCAGCTCTCCAACCCGAACTTTTCTTTCGCATTTATTTGCGTCATCTGTAAAGCTGACTTGGTCTTTGCCTGCTGTTACTAAGTTAATTAGCTCAGAGGAGAACATATGTATATTCAGGCATATAAACACATGTACAAAGTCTGTGAGTATGTATGTGCACGGGAGTGTGGTGGGTTAACCTTGGCTGGCTGCCAGATGCCACCCAGATGCTTTTTTACTTTTCCTCTTCAGCAGGACAGGGGGAGAAAATGAGGTTTAAAAGAAAACCTCATGAGTCTTTCTAATCATTCCTTGGCCCTCCAACTGATGAATCATAGATGGGAACTGGGGAGTCTTGGTTGATGTATACTGCCAACAGTGCACCATCATTGTACCCGTGGGCACCTGCTGTTCTTTTGACATGCAGCAACCCCATAAGCCCTCCTGGAGGCATCCTCCAGGAGGCTGGGCAAGGCAGGCAGCTATTTAAAATTCCCTGAATTGATGGCAACTACATCAAAAGCCCATCACTGCCATTTTGGGTCCTTGAGGTACCATCTCCTGAGACAGTCTATGCCAAGGACACATGGAGCCTCTGGGCTGGTCACAATGGGGTAGTTTTGCCATTTGTCTCCTGTTAAGCTCACCTCAGCCTCCAATACAAACAGCTGTTGGGATCCCCTTGTCAATCAAGAAATTCAGATGGGTTCCTCCCTGATGTATGGTAATGGCATTAGGGTACATAGTGCACAGTGACTACCAAAGCTTTAGACTTCTGCAGATCCAGTGGGCCAGGCCATCAAATCCACACAGTCCAGAGAAAGCCAGTCATTTCCTTTCCTCCTGCTGACCAAAGGCAGGTTTGCTTCAGGAGTCAGATCCAATGGGAAACTCCACAGCTGGTATACCAGAGTCTAGTCAGTCCATCATCTCCAGGTGGCTGGAATATAATGCTGGTGAATTTCAGACAATCCTTCTGGCACTTGCTCATGTACACTGGATATCCAGATCTTTGGAGACATGGTTGTCATCCAAGTCACTGTAGAAGACTTTCCAGCACTGCTAATTCTCTCCGATGTTGGATGCCTTCTTCAGTGGTAGCGGCAGCAATCTGCTTGCCTGGCTGGTGGCTACAACATTGCAGCATATCCTGAAGTTTGCCAAAGGTTAGGGATCTGCTATTTTCCACCTGTGGGGTGATTTCTTTCACGTCCTTCTCTTGTTTCCTTGCTGAAGGAACAGCTTCCTGATCAGACCATTCCTCATCCTGCTTCTGTACTAACTGATGATATGGACCCGTTGACCTCTGCATACACTGCTTCTTTTTGACTACTAAGGCAATTACTGTAGTTAGGATTTGGATCCCTATCTTATCCATGGTGTTCCCAGCTGTGGTTTGGGTCCCTGTCTCAATCAGGTTCCCTTGATGGTGCTGAAGGGAGGCTCAAGAAGCCCCAGGGCAGTGCTAAGAGCTGCCGGATTTCACTGGGGCAGGCAAGGCACCCCTCTACCGAGTAGCGCACCAATTGAATGGGATTACACACCTGTAGAGGTGCAAGACCACAGGCTATGGGAGGTGATAACCCAGGCACCCGCCCAAGTCCTCCCACACACCCTGCAACCCAGGGATTGATGGCACATTTCTTTGTCACCTCACTGGCAAACTCTTTCCTCATAACACCAGACTAAAATCAGTTTCTATGCAAATGACAAAAAGATGACATTAATCAAGCAGCTTAGAAAGGACCTCTGGAGATGAAGGCAGACACATCAGCCCTAGAGGGGAAGAGAGAGATGCAATCCCTCAGCTCTCTGTGGGACAGACCTCCTGGCACAGAGAAGGTACCTGTGCTAGGGCCAAGCACATGGCTGCTGCTTTTATCAGAATGTTTCCAGGCACAGCAAAACACAGAGATAAGCACTGCAGCAAAGACTGGAGCTGAAAGCAGCCACTGCAGAGCACTAGAGTCTGTTACACTGTAAATCAAATGAGCCCTGTGAGCCATGCAGAAGCTTGCCAATTATCAGCTACCACAGCTACAGTATGCCCAGATCAAAACTGGTGTTATCTCATGCCCCCATGTTGGGTGGCAAGAAAAAGGACTACGGGGTTGATCTTGGCTGGCTGCCAGACATCTCCCTGGATGCTTTCTCATTCCCTCTCCTCAATAGGACAGGGGAAGAAAGTAAGATTAAAAAAACCCTCAAGGGTCAAGATAAAGACAGCTTAATAAGAAAAGCAAAAGCTGTGCACGCAACCAAAGCAAAAAGAGGAATTCTTTCCCTGCTTCCCATCAGCAGGCAGATGTCCAACCACTCCCTGGGAAGCAGAACATCAGCATGTGTAACAGTGGCTTGGGAAGACAAACACCATAATCCTTCTTTCCTTGAGATTTTATTAAAAAAGATGTGCAGCCTCTCATTTGTGTTGAGAGCTGGTTGCTCTGTGTGTTGGATCAGAGTGCTGGAAAGCGTGATCTTCTGAATCCTTGACAGGGACCATGCAGTGAATGAGAGTCTTACTTCGTGTGTGTGTGCTGGGGGTGGGGTGTTATGTCTCTGCAGCTCAGGGAGTCTCTGCTCAGAAGGAGATTTAGCAACGGTGACCACCTGGCTCTTGCATTGGGCCACACGATCACTTTGCACCTGGTATAAATGCTGACTGCAGTGCTGGTAGCTGGCAGTGTGCAGTGTGGGTGAGGCAACCTGTGCCCACATGGGTTTGTTCAGTCATCCAGATGTTCTTGAGGGACTCTCCTGGTGTTTATTTCCAAGCCCAGAGTTCATGTCATCCCCGGATGGACATTTCTGTTCATGTCAGCTAACAAGGTGGAGGCACGTCATGCATCAAACATACCCGGAGCCTCTGTGTGTAGGTCAAGCATTGCAAATGTGGTGGACCTGCGTATGCCAGGACATTCTACAACAACTGCTCAGGAACTGCATCTTGAAGGGTTGGTACACTTCGGAAAACAGGCACATCTGCATCCTTTTCTCGTCCCCAGCCCTGACTAGCAGGAGCTGCTTGCAAGAGAGTCCAGGTCCATGGTCTGGAGGAAAACAGGCATCAGGCAGTGTGGGATGAGGTAGTATTTGTCCCTTTAGGCCAAACAGCAGCAGAGGAATTACCGATCCTAAGCAGGAATGCGACAGCAGGAATGCATTATTTCTGGAAACATGGCTCCAAGTACATTGCATAATGTTTGCTGAGCACTCCCTCCAGGCCTCCATGAATTAAAAACACTAGTGTTTTATGCAGGCAGCTATTTTAGCTGGGGACCGGGGTAGGAGCGGTGTCAGGGTCTGTGCTGAGAGCTCTGCTCTTGACAAAGCAGCCAGAGGGGCTGGAGGAAATGAATCGCCAGTCACAGCTCTGGGACTGCAGAGTGAGTAAGTTTAATGCAGTGTGCAGACAGAACAAGGCTGCTCCCTACACAGGGTTTGGTAATGAGCCCACAGTAATCTGTATTTTTTGAGGCACAGCATGCATTTTCCAGGTGGCTGTTGAGTGTTTCATTTGGTTTTATAGAGCCTGCTCTATGTGTAATTGGGGTTTGTGTCTCTGTATTCAATTTCAGAGGTGAAGCAGTAGCAAGAAGGGGGTGTCCTGTCATTTCCACTGAGCTGTGGGACTAGATTTCCACATGGACAGTGTTCCCGGATACGTTTTCAAAGCAGCCGAGAGCTTAAGTTCTTCCGAAAATTTCCCCAGGTTTTCTGGAGCCCATGTGGGATACAAACTTTTTGGAAGATTTGCTCCAGAGAAAAACTTCTGGTTTTCAATGGTTTGACTCTGCTACATCCCTTTTCCTCATGAATATTGCAGGAAGATTTCTGTGAGAACCACAAAACAGAAAGTGGAAGTCCAGCGTCCTGCCTATATGTGCGCTAAAGCCTCTGCTTCACTCTCACAAAGTGTGCTGGAGCTGTGTTGCACAATTTCTCCCACCTCCGGCTGAGGCACCTCATAATGGTAGTGGAAAGTTAAAACACCAAATCCTGGCAAGGAGGTGGCAAGGGTTACTTACTGGGACATCCAAAAAGATGGTTGAATATAGACAGAGAAATGTATTTTTCCTCCAGTCTCATTCAAATGACAGACTGAAACAGCTCTGCCGAACTTTTTGAAAACTGAAGTGTGCTGTGGAAACACTCGGAAGCTGCAGTTAGAAAGCCCTGAAACCCAGGATCCTGGTTTGGACTGAGTAGAGGACGTGGTCATGCCAGGGGCACTGGACTAGATGAACTTTAAAGGTCCCTTCCAACCTTCTGAGTCTGTAGTGCTCTTACTGTGGACTGCATAGGGTGACCCTAGATTTTGGATCCTCACATAAGTGTGACCGGATTTTGCAAAAGACCGGTGCCTTTGGGGTTTAGCAGAGGAGGGAAGTCCAGACGGGTGTCACTAGAGCAGGGTGTGCAATGTGCAATGGGTGACATCGGCAGTGCCTTTCTACCTGTTTCTACAGGCCGATTGCTGTGGGCTGTCCTGCCCTCTAGTGCCTGCTGTGTCAGCTCACCGTCCCCTTGCACCCACTTGCACACGCACACCCAAGGGATGATGCTGGGTCTCTGAGTAGGGACCGGGAGCTGGAAACCCTCGGGGCATCCCCTGTGCAACCATGAGCGCAGAGCCAAACTGGAGAGCCCTGTGGGGAAGTGAAAGGCTTCTTACCAAAGCCACAGGCGAGGCAGGCTTCTTATCAAACACAAAGTCAAAACTGTTTCCTTCCAGCTGACACGTTCAGGACCACAATTTTCCTCAGTCCTCAAAAAACTTGCAGTTGACAACTTCTGCAGCAAAGGACCCTGTAGTGCCCAAGCCCCAACTGTCCAGACCCATGTGCAGACAGCAGCTGTGTGCCTGTCCCTGTGCCCTGGGGAGCAGCAGCCCCTCTGGAAGCTGAGACTGACATACACCCGACTACCCACCTTCATTTCTGGGTCTCCTCAGCCATGGGGTGGTGGATCAAATAATCATAGTAACTTTTTCTAAAATATCTTCAGGGTCTGAATGACTTTTGCACTTGGGACTCAGTGGTGGCAGCTCATAGGCTTTTTGAAGAGGATGTCCCTATCCCTCTCCATATTCCTGTTCCCTGGGTTCATCCAGCCCTGGCCTGCACAGTGCTGCTTTAGCTACATGTCTTGGAGTCCTTTGTGACCCCCCCAGTGAGACTCTTTTCCCACCCTTGCCACTTACACTCCATTTTGTCCAGGACAGACCTCGCTGGTGGTTGCCCTACAAAATGGCTATTGTACAAAGAGGGTAGAGGCTGCAGTGTCTCAGCTACCATCACGGTGCTGCAGGGCTGTCACTGACAGGGAGCCTTCACATCTGCTGGCAGTGAAGTTGGGCATGTGGAGACCACCACTGTGTTCTACTCTTTAGAAAGAGCAGATGACCGGTACTGCTTTCAAATCTGCACAGCACAACCACAGGCTTTCACCTGCTTTTGGGAAGCTTCCAGTGACGGCTGCTGATGTCATCCCATCCACTGAAGGACATGAACTGCTGCAATGTTGACTTTCAACCAAGATCTTGTAATTCAAGATCTTAGAATTAACCACACACTCAGCTGTGGTTGGGGATTTCTGAATGATACACATGAGCATACACATGGCTCTTTCTGGAGGAAGCATTGTCTGAATTTAATTGAGTCATGCTCAAATAAAGAAGCAGAAGCCACTGCACCATCAATTAATGTCACATTTTGTTTCTGTTCATGCTGACATGGGTGGCTTACAACTCTCTAAACCAAACCTTGTCTTGCTCAAGCACTTGCTCTCTCTACTCCGCCACATCAGCCAAAATGCCGAGACCAACAGGATGGACTCCAGCAACCTGGCCATCTGTGTTGGCCCGAATATGCTGAGCCCAGAGATGGACAACACACTCCCACTGGAAGTGCAGAAGGAGATGAGTGACAAGGTATCTTGAACTCACCAAGCAGCCACTCTGTTTGGGGCAGCTCAGAACCATCCATAGGGATCCCACTGCCACTGCCATTGCAAAAGCTCAACAGAACAGCCCCCCTGGATATCAGGGGTGCCCCTCAGCCCATGTGGTGTGATGGGCCAGACTGCCCCTCATTTTGCCTCCTCTGAGTAAAAGCAGCAGCTGCCCCATAGTTCCCTAAGTCCCAGCACAGTTCCTGGATACTTTGCATGCAGAGGGCAAGGGACACACAGTGAGCACTGTCACCCATGGGCCCTCTGGGCAGCAAGGCCAAAGCTGATGGCATTTTGTTTGTATTGGGACAGATCCATCTGTGTGCAACCACAGGCAGGAAAGACTGTTCAGTATGTGTTCTTCCCTTTTGACTGAAATGAGCTTTTTTCTGTGTGCAGGTGACAGCGTCAGTTGAGTTCCCCATAAACAACTGCTCAGAAATATTTGAGGAGGACATTGCTTTCCCTGTCTGTGCCTCAGCTGAGGAGTCACCAGAGCACACAGACAGCTCCACAGGTATGAGAATGGACTGGGGATGTCACAGGCTGCGGCTGCTGGGCCAAATTCTTTAATATGATATGTTCATACATCTGTTGAAACCCGGAGATTTGCTGACAGTTCAATATGTTAATGCAGTATTTTCTACAGGAACACTTTCCAGAAGTTCAAATGACAACACTCACAAACCAGAATTAAATTCCTATGTTAAACATCTGCCTCATGAGCATTTTGTTACAGATATGCTGATACCTCAGAGGTCTGAAACTGCATTATTCTCCCAACCTAATAGGTCCAGGTGTCTCTGTTTTGTCACTGCTTCTCAGAGGAACAAGAAAAGAAAGACACATTTTCAGCATAGTTGATATGTTATCCATTTTGCACTTTCTTTATCAAAGTTAACTGGTCCAAGAGCTGTTTGTTCTTCAAGGTGAGCTGAAACTGTAAAGTCTAAATGCTGGGTTCAGAAATCTGTGCATGAAACATCCTCTCAGGCGCCATTTTCAAAAAGAGTAGGAGACATTACAGAGAATATGGTATTAGAGCATTCACAGATGCCTGGTGTATGTTTTAAGTTGGGTTTCACATTTTGTTTCGTTTTACTGTTCACTTGTTGGATAATGTTTACCTTACTGAATCATCAGGTCTAAAAATCACAGCAAAGTCTTTGCAGGTTTTGCTTTCTAGAGCTGCATTCAGAAGAGCAGCAAGAGAGGTGCACATAGGGAGTCAGAAAAGTGCTTTTCTGGATGGACAACTTTCTCCATTTTTCACCTAAAAAGAAAGGAGAGCACATGTGGCCATGCAAGCAATAGAAGGAGAGATGCAGTTCCTCAAGCACTGTCAAAACATCTTTCCTGTATGAAACAAACTTCTGATTCTAAACTTGGGCAAAAATCAGAAAGGAACTTCTCATTGAAGGTATTAAAACAAAATGTCTTCACTTGTACACCATAAAGTTAAGTGCAGAATTAAGGAAGGGGCTTCTCCATGTGCACTGGTTCTGCTGCTTTCAGCTAAGAGCTACAGAGTCCCTTGTAAAAGGTGTCCAGCAGAAGAAGGTGTTGGGAAAACAGAAACAGGGTCCAGGTGAATGCTTGACTTCTCCTTGGCATCCCCTACAGTGGCTGTCGTGGGATGTGTGGTCTCTCACTCCAGCCCACTCATCACTTAGCCCCCAGCTGCACTCATTGTTCTTTCTGCCTCAGCTGACATTGGTCCCCCATCTGCACCTGTTGAATTGTTGCCATACTCACTGATTCGGAAGGACTATGAGATTTGAAACACTCACAAGGCTATATGTAGGAAACTAAAAAAGAATGGATGTTCATCAGCTGCTTTTCAGGCACACTAAATATTTTGGTGGGTTACTTGGTTCCGGTGTTTCCTACCACCAAAAAATACTATGCTATATACAGACTTGATTAGTCTGTGCTCCTGACATGGTGCACGGTCACTATATGGTTTTGTCAGAAAGAAATGCACTTTGGGAAATACAACTTTATAAAATACTTCAGATGGGATGAGCCACTTTAACTCACGCATAACCTTTGAAAATATATAAACTGAATTTACTGTCCATTGCCACCAGATGTCACTGATAATACTAAGCAAAGCACCTTTACCTGTGGTTAAAGCCTTTCCTCAAAGGCAAGTTTGCATACCCGCCTATTTATTGACAGCAATTTGCACCATGGCCACAAGTGATTGACTTTGCAGGCATTATTTTAGCATTTGTCATGCAGACCTTATTCAGTGTAAAGCCTGTCCTAGCACTGTTTCTGCTTATCAGGCATTTTGGGTTGTGTAATATTTTTTTCCAGAATCTTTCTAGGTTGTATGGACATACGCTTAGGGACTGGGCTTCCCCAAATGTACAGTTGTGGGAGTGACCAGGAGACCAGTGTCAGGCTTACTGATGCAACCTGGCAAGGTATCAAAAAACACACTTTCCATAGCTTAAGGTGAAAATAAAAAAAACTGAAAACTGAAATGGTAACAAAATTCTACCATCTGACTTGTACCAAAATCACTGTAGTGGGCAATAGAAGATTAGGATCATCTTATGGAGACAGTCATGGAGCTTGACGTGGCTGATATAGAGGGGATGCTAGCAGCCACCCTGACCCCCTTGTCCAGGGCAGTTGGAGCAGACAGATTGAGGCAGGATGGGCCTAGGGGCCAGCAGGGAGCCGGTAAATGACTAGCAAGAAAGCTATCATCACATTTGCCTCTTCTGCCCTGACAGAGTCTCACATGGGCATCTCATGTGGGAGTGGAGCAAAGGTTGCTGTCCCTGAAGGTCTTCAGGTTCAGACTGTTGTCTGCAACGTGTGCTGACCCAGGAGGGCAGATTCCAGTCTGAGAGTGGGATGTTAGGAATGACACCTGAAGATTCAAGGACCTGCTCCACATTCCATACCATAAAAAGGGACCACTGGACCTCACCAGAACACTTATATTTGTGGCTTCAAAGGCAGACCCTGCCTTCTGTCTATCCTGGGCTAAGACATCTGGTGATAATCAGGACAGCTATTGCTCAAATGGAAATATGCATTTGGAAGGTGTCAGGTATTTGTCTCTCTGTATGAGGCTGAAAATCTGAAGTAATGAGATGCAACCACCAACAAATCTACTCAGTGGTTTCAAGGTGAGCAGATTTGAATATGTTAAACTCAGTGTCTATAGTCAGATGGTTTGAGGTCAAAATTAGGCTAGCATACCACACACACGTTCTAAAGATGTAATGTTCCTCTGTAAACTCTGGGGTTTATGTCACAGTAATTCAAGGGCTATATTTTTTTATTTACCATTCATTCCTAAAAGTATCAAAATATTTGTCATCTCTCTGAAACTGAAATTGTTCATGCTCACTCTACCCACCTGTTGGTATTTGAGAACGATTGCTCTGTTTCTTTTGGTGACATGCAAGATGGGAGTCAAAGGCTGGTGGTGAAAATATGGTTTAAGTATTGAAGTCAATAGAAGCAGGACTTTACACCGGTTTTGTTTTCATGAGAAGGGAAACTCCTGTTATGATTTCATATAAATCAATCTTATTATGTTTTATTTTATCTGGTTTGAAATAATTAAAAAGGACATTAAGAGGTGGTATGTGAGAACTGTAAATGTTTTCGCTTCTTTGGTGGAATATTAAATGTCAATTTTAGGGATTACTCATTAGTGGATGTCTTGTCGTATCTTTACAAGAGACTCAGCATCACTAAGAGGTTTGCTGTGTTTTTTTGCAAAAAGATGCAAGCAACTGAATGCTGACATTAATATTTATTTTGGAAATTGTCCAAGGGGAAAGTAGTACACTGGAAGATTTTTACTTTTGCCACTTTTACTTTGTGTTTTATTAGCTGGAAAATTTAGTTAGATGATGCTGAATTGTTGTATTTAAATTATCTGTGACATTATTCTTATTCTTAAATTGCTGTAAGAAAAAATAATTAATTATATCAATTGCAATAATTCAGTAATATTAGTTTATGAAAGGTCAAGAACACATTCAAGAGAAATTCCAAGGCTTCTACATCACAGCTAATCTTCACATAACACTAAAAGTGCTGTTCAGAAAGTCCCTATCCTCACCTACCTGAAGTGATACCTGAAGTGTACGAGTAGAGAAAAGAAAGCATGTTTGGTCATATCTAGAAAAACAGGCTTCTGACTTCATACAATTTTATTTTTTTTTTTTAAGTATAATGTGAAGAGTTTGTTTGGATTTTTATGCTGTAAAATTGTCAAGAGACTACAAGGTCAGCCTAATGTGTTTTAGCCAGTATTGCTTGGGATTTCACCCTCCACCTGCTGTAGTATGGGTACAGGGCACTTATGGAAAGTTATGTAACAACTTATATGTAGATATTTTTCCTGTAGCATCATTCATATGAGAGTGCCATTTTTATTTCATTAGACTTTACAAATACATCTGAGCCTGTAAATCATACTCACATTTTAAAATCTGCCCTCAAAAGAATGTGGCATGAAAATATTACTATAGTGTAGAAATTGTCTTACAAGAAATTTGCAGAATGTATTAGAACAGGGGAGGCAATTCTATTAGCCCCAATATATGGGGTAATCTGTGTTCTTTTGTCAACAGCTAATGACTTTGTTTGATAGAAAACCTCATAAACCTATTTCCGTGCCCCCTAAATAAAATATTTGTTTAATGATAACAGCAGCATGGGCACCTGGAATGCTTATTTGTGGAAACATATTTCTTTGCATGGATAAGGTGTACCCAAGTTTAAAAGAAAATTATTTTAATGGCCATTCCCAAAACACCTTTTGCAAGTGACTCTTAGCTGGTGGAAGGACATGACTGCTCTGCAGTTAGCCTGGCAGTCACATTCCTTCTGCTGAATGGGAATTATTTAAGTTTGCTCTAACTTAAAGATAGCAGTAGCAACAGAATTTACTTAGGAGCCAGACAGGCTCCTATGCCAATAAAATTGCACTGCACTGACCCAGAAAGGGCATCTTGCTAGTAGACAGATCAGTGGTAGGGCAGGTTCTGCTGCATTTCCTTCCACCTGCACTAAAACATTTGCACAAAGCAGCATTAGAAATGTGTAGCAGGGACAAACTGACATATGGGAAAGGAGCTGGTTGGTAATGAGAGGTAGAAGAGTTGTGTACCTGTCAGAGGAACAACTGACCCTTGGGTCTCTGCTGTGTAGCAGTGGCAGGTGTATGTCTCGAGGCTGGAGAAGTGAGGTCACTCCAGGGTGACCAACCTTCATGCTCCTGTAAGCTGCCTGCCAAAACCCTCATATGGCCAACGGTTAAGGAAGAAGAGAAAGCTCCAGCTTGGGTTTACCCAATCCCCATGGGACCATGTTCTCCATGGGGCTGGGGAGCCATTTCTGCCAACATACTTGAGAGCTGGTGCCTGAGGTCACCTGGCAGACTCTGTGCCTGCACAACCCATTGCTCATCATGTGAGGTTGCTCTAGCCTGGGAACCACACTTGTCCTGCCCAAGGATCCACCGCTGGACACCTCTGCTCTGTACTCCTTAATGCCTCCACCCATCCCGGTAAGAATACCCTTCTGAAGGGTATTTTACTGATGTGGCAAAGCCAAACACACAAGCATTAGAATTTGCCAGAGCAGCCCTCAGAGTTTTTACACTGGACACTTCACAGATGCCTATGGAAAGGGTGATGGGTTCTTGCTACGTGCAATGTCAAGGATGGACTTGCCTTGGGATCCACCTGGGACCACTGTGCTACAGGGGCTTCCTGGGGACAGTGTTGGGTTTGTGGCAGAGGGTTGCAGGCAGAGACAGAGCAGTGACACTAGTCCTGGGCTTCCCCAAAGCTTGTCTCTTCCACTGAGGTTACATGTAATGCTGAGTGACCATGACTGAAATAGCTCAGAAATGTATTTTTCTGTTTCAGACAGATATAAAAATCTAATAAATTAAAAAATCTTAAGAACATGGAGTTTGTAAATGATCAGTTCACTAATACTGGAATTCACAAATCCAGTACATTACCATTGTTTAATAAACACTGATTCAGTATATTATTCTGGTAAGTATGCCCAGATTATTTCCAACAAACACTCTAAAAACTGTGGCTTTCTAAATTTAGAATTGCAGTTTCCTTTCAACACTAGCTTGATACACCAAATGAAGAGAAAAAATATCATTAATTAAAATTTAAAAATTACAAATCTTAATTAATGTATTTTCATGTGTATAACTGTCCAAATGACAGGCACTGTCTAGTTCTGGTTAGTGAAAGACATAGATTGAATGAAAATGTCAGCACTCTCTGAAGACATACTAGACAATAAAAATAAGTCTTTCTCTTCAAAAATGAAATTAATAAATAAATAAATAGTTTAATTTTTTTCTTTTCTTTCCTTATCCCTGTGTGGCAGACTACCACCTTGGACTCTTTAAACAATTTATCAAAGATTTCCTCTTCCAAAGATTCTGAGCTAGTGCCCTACTCCAAGAAAATATGGTTGTTCTTCAAATGCTATTGAGACACAAGATCTCCTGTCCCTCCCCAGCCACGGATGACTTGTGGTTCCCACAGAAGTTATGCTGATGAACTGCACCACACAAACATACCTACACCCTGTGCCTGGGCTGCAGGTCCTGCCCAGCCTTGCAGACAGCACAGAGCTGCAACAGTGTCCGTGGGAATGGACAGGATGAGCTGAAGGAGAGCTTTTCCCTGTTCCTCTAAGAACTTGGCATGAGCTGAATAGGTGCCACAGCAGCATAGGACTTGAGACTGGAAAACCCTTCAACCACAGGGACACAGTTCCAGCGCTGCTGACCTCTCCTCTCCCCCTGCGCAACTTCAGACTTGTGACTTTTGGACATCTACTAGCAGCCTGAGGTTCATTAAAAAGTTACTGGGAAGTACAGAAGGTGGCCATGGGCACACAGCCAACATGGTATAAAGGTACATTGAGTGTGGGGCAGATGCAATAACTGTTCTGCGGCCCTTTCTGGGCTGAAGCTGATCCCTGGTTCTGCGGGACTGAGCTCAGTGACCAATTCCATGCCCTCCAGGCCTGTGCCCTCCAACTAAAGATTAAATTCAGTTTTATTGTCTTTATTTGCACTATATGCTAACTCGCTTCTGAGAAAAAGTGCTATACAAAGCATCTGAGTCCAAGGTGCAGTGGCACATTTAAGCAGCTGTTGAAGAACTACTCATCCTTATGAAACAGCTGCCTCTGAGGGGCTGTTAGAGCCATGATCTCATGGTTATCAGAAATGCAATAGGCTGTCACAATGAAGAAACATGACTTTGTATCAAGACTGGCTTTCATGGTCAATCTCTGTGAGCAGATGCTGTCTGTCATTCTGTATGCATGCAGCCTCTCTCTGATCCCCTGTAAAATCAGCAGAGCAACAGGAACTCAGGTGAGACAAACAGGAAAAACAATAGGTCTACTATTTGGCATTTGCTGGTTTACCCATATCCATCCTGAGCTGGATCCTTGTATGCTTTGAAGGTTGTGCCTCCGATTCCAGAGCTACACACAGCTATAAAATCCAATCCGTACAGCGAGGATACTCCTCAGAAGAAACCCATGTCCTCTTTTCACTTCTCCTTAGGGAAAGAGTCTTCCTTCAGGTTGTTCCCCCCTGCCCTAGGACTGATACCCTGGATTTCTGTTATCTTTTAACAAGCATGAGAGACTACAGCAGTCCTCCAGCCTTGACAGGAAAGCAATCTTTTTCAAAAGACATCTGCTGAATATTGTTCAGTACAGTGGGATGATCATGCTCCTGTTCTCCAAATGATCTCAGGGCACTTCCACCTCTGAGCACAGCAGGCAGTTCCAGGCAGAGGTGGGGGCTGGCGCTGACTGTTCTCCTATGCTGGCCACTTGCCCTTGATCTCACCCTTCAGTGTCAGCAGGGTCACAAGGTCTGTTCCCACACTTCTAGATAATAAATACAAGCCCTTGCAGATGTGGAGCATGGAATTTGTAACTCTTTAGGCAGGTATTGCTGGTATTTTATCGCTTTCTCAAATGGCCCATCTGTCTAATTCTGCCAGCAAATGAGGACTGGAGCTCCAGTTTCTTACTTCAGGTGTTTATGCAACTAGCAAACCTTTTGGCTTGTGGCCATCTTCAGAAATAGAGATTAATAATATTTATTTATATCAAATAATTAACTAGGAAATACAGGCATGAAGCAGTGCTCAGCTTGATAATGAGGCATTATACAAACACACAGCAAAGCAACCTTCCATCTCTCAATCAAAGTATCAGGCAGGAAAGAATAAGAGAGGTACCAGAGCATAAGGAAACAGCATTTCTGTATCACAAAGGTTTATTGAAAGAATTGTTGCTTATGATTTATTAAAGACCATGAAAAAAAAAAAGATGTTGAATGAAATGACAGTTAATCATCGGGATAGCCGTGCCAGGTCAGAACAGCAGCATTTCAAGTCCAGTCCAGGACTCTGACTCCTAGAGCAGCCAACAGTAATTGCCTAATGACAGCATGAGGACAGGGGAGGCTGCTCCCCAGAATGCTTCCGCAGGATGCGGATTTGCACCTCAAAGAGTTCCTGAATCAGAGCTGTTTGCGCTGAACATCTCTGCACAGATTTTTCTTCCATGATTATGCTTAATTGGTTTTTGAACTGACTCCTGACATCCACTGAGTTCCAAAATTTGTTTTGTGTGAAGAGGTATCTTCTTTTGAACCTGCCACCTCATAAATTCATTTGATGATCCCTCTTCTCCTGCAGCCGCTCTGCTACACGTTTCAGTAAACAGTTCTCCTTGAATCCAGTGGTAATTTGGGAGGGGGGAGAGAATAAACTTTACATTTTGAGAATTCAGCTGTATGAAAGCATATATATAATTATATAAATTATATAAATTATATATACACTGCATGATATATTCCTAAGTAGCAAATGCATATGCTTTATCTTACCAAGGTCCCATAAAAAGCGCCACCAAAAAAACAAACCAAAACAAACAAACAAAACCAAAAAAACTTCCCAAACAAACAAAACACCCTTAAAAGACCAAACCCAGTGATCCTACAGCTGACACTTCATCCGATATGAAAGGAGCAATGGACTATATACAATTAATAGGGTGAGAATAGGTGTAATGCAATTGCACTGTGCAGACCAAGAACACATTGTGGGCATTTCCACAAAAGCAGCATACTTTAAGCAAGTAGGAACACATCTTGAAGAGTTCCCCTGCACATTTAAACTCTTGAGGATTGGCATATTTTCAACATTTACCTTATCATATGTTTTTTAAAAAGGTAAGAATCTTCAAATAGGAGACTACTTGCTGTCATTCTGAGTCATGTCAGTTTTAATACAGTTCTCCCTCTACTCACCAGAGGGAAAGGGGATAAAATGAAAATTCCACCTTATGCATCTCCATGGTGGATAAGGGTTTATGCATTCACTGAGTATGTCTACTTAGGATCAGGAGGCCCGAGCTGTAAGCCCCAAGGAGGGTAGGCCTGCATCTTTTCATCAGCATCTTACCCAGAAAGGGCCTGGCCCCGTAATATCTCTGCAACCTTCTCCTGTGGCACCATGGCTCAGACTAATGGAGGAGAGATGGAAGAGCTCAGGCCAAAGTGATAAGCTTTATCAGTCCACTTCCTTCACTGGAACAGCCAGTCTCAGGTCTTAAACAGATGCTGTTTTAAAAGCACACACATAGCACGGCTGCCAGAACAGGGTAGTTGAGGGTTTTTTTTTTCCTGCTGGCATGGCACCGGCTCCCCTCGGCTGCTCTAGAGAGAGGAGCAGCGCACTCTTCGAAGGAAGGAAGGAACGAACACCTGCAGGAAGAGTCACCGAGTCCTTGAGGGAGGACCAAGTGACAATGGCAGGCACCAAGGCCCCGAGGGTGTCGCACCCTGCCCTGGGGCTTCTCCCAAGGGACGGGGACGCGCCCAGCCGGTTCCCCAGGGCGCGGGTGAGCCGGGGCCGGGAGCAGGAGGGGCGGGGCGGGCGATGGCGGCGGGGCCCGGGGCGGCGGCCCCTGCTCTGCTCCCCCACCACACCTGGGCCCGGCCGGGCGGCACCGCCGGCGGGCCGCTATTTATAGTGCGCTATTTTAATCGCGAGGGGCCATTGGGCGCCGCCCGGGTGACGGCACCGCCGCTCCCGGGGCAAAGTCCCGCCGCCCCCGCCTCCCGGGCGGGCACGGGCGGTGCCGGGAGCGGCGGGCTGCGCGCATGCCCTGGGGAGCGGGAGCCGTGTCAGCAGGGAGGGGGAGCCGCCGCTGGAGCAGCGCCGGGCCGGGCTGGGGCGGGGCGGGGTGGGGTGTGGGGAGACTGTGTCTGTCTGGCCTGCTGCGGGTTGGGGAGACCCGCCCCGAGGCCCTTTGTCACCTCCGGGCGCTTCAGCTCCCGCGCGGGATGGTGGACATGGGGGTGCTCCCTCCTCCTGGTGCTGATGGCCGGGATGGAGAGGGCAGCGGCGCCCGAGGGTGGGGTTGCCACAGGTCTGCGGGTAGGGCGGACTGAGGCGTATTTCAGGGGATTCATCCTTAGCCTGACCTGCAGAGAGGGAGAAAGAACATCCCGCGGTGTGGCAGTCGCTTGGTCCTGTCGCTGCAGCAGTGCAGGGAAGAAAGGCTGGCAAGGGCAGCCGGTCTCAGGAGCCTGAGGGGAGGGCGGATGCGAGGGGCCAGTGACAGCAGGCCTTGGGGTGTTGGTCTGACTGTGAAGGTGTGCCGTGGCACCTTGGGTTACCCCTGACACCGGTGAAATGAATCTACAGGAAGCAGCCAGGTTGAGTCCATCTGTAAATGTACAAACTACTTTCACAGAATCAATTGGGTTGGAAAAGACCTCTGAGATCGAGTCCAATCTATGACCCAACACCACCATGTCAACTAGACCATGGCACTAAGTGCCACATCCAGAACACCTCTAGGGAAGGGGCTCTACCACCTCCACGAACAGCCCATTCCTATGTTTAACCACCCTTTCTGTGAAGAGATTCTTCCTAATGTCCAGCCTAAACTTGCCCTGGCGCAGCTTGAGACTATGTCCTCTTGTCCTGTTTATAGTTGTCTGGGAGAAGAGACTGACCCCCACCTGGCTACAGCCTCCTTTCAGGTGGTTGTAGAGAGTGTTAAGGTCATCCTGAGCATCCTCTTCTTCTGCTAAGCACCCCCAGCCCTCTCAGCTTCTCCTCACAGGACATCTGTTCTAGACCCTTCATCAGCTTTGTTGCCCTTCTCTGGACAATGCATTAATTCCGCTTTGCTGATTTTGGGGTCTAGATAGGAGTATCCTCACATCCCCAGTCTTCCATGACAGGATGACAGAGTCCAATGGCTCAGGTCACCGTAGATGTTCTTTTTTTCAGTTGTTTTTTTGTTTGTTTGTTTTGTTTGGGGTTTTTGGTTTTGGTTTTTTGTTGTTTGGTTGTTTTTTTGTTTTTGGGGGGGTTGTAAACATTTAACAAATGGGCTAAATATTACTCAGTGCCATTCAAAAATAGCCTCTAGAACACCTCACTCATAATAGTCATGTGTGACTTTCATGGTCTGTTTGTAGAAAGTTTGTGATTATAGTTGAGATATATGCTTTTGGCAGCTGCAGTCCCTCAAGTCCCCAGTAGGTCTACTGGGTACATTGGTATGCACCTGAGATTAAGGTCAGAAAACTCTACTAGGGAAGGTGAAAGACCAGATTTCCATTTCATGGGGTCAAAGAGCTCAACAGTAAGTAGTGTCAAGATCCAATTGCTTGGTATTCTTACATGAGTGTGGAAGTTTTTCCCGTTCACCAAACTCTGTTCAACTAAAGCAGCACTTTAAGAAAGGTGAAATTATTAGCTTGGCAAATGTATCATGAGACTGAACAAGCTGTGCAAATTGCCTCCCTTAAATCTTGCAGGAATCGTGATCCCTGGAGTTCTTGGATGTAGCTCCCAGGAGGGTGCAGAAATCAAGCCAAATGAGCTGGGTGTCGGAAAACCCCAGTTTTCTACAGTCAGTAGAAAAGACGCTCCCAGCATCTTCTGGGAGCAATATAGGTTGGAAAAGCAACAATATCTTGGTGTGGCCCTGAAATATTTGTGTAAGTCCCTCATCTTCCACAGGATTTTGCCTGTGCAGGCAATATCTGTCTTAATCTGGAGCCTAAGCCCAATGGCTCCTAAACAGTTTTAGGCAGATCAAAGGCCCATCACATACTAAGCACAGAGATGGGGATGGATTTTTTTGCAGTTCTGGTCTGCTAACAGTTATAGTAAAATAATAATTAGTTGGACTTTGAATAGTTAATTCACACCATTTCCTGATTTAGACTAGGTTTTTGGCAAATGGAATGCAATACATAAACTTTGCAGAGGCTGTTTCTGTTTGTCCAACTTCTGTTCTAGGATTTCAGAACCTATTTATGTTAAGGCTTAAAAGTTATTCCCAGAAGTACTGAATTGTTTAAACAAGAGATTATGCTACTGTTCACCTGGCACTGCTTGGTAATTTCTGAAGAGCAATCCTGGCTATATATCTTTTATACATACATTTAGAGGCATATCGTGCTATATGTGTGTTTGCATATGAAACAGTATTGAAAGAAAGGGAAATGCATTCCTCCCAGCAGCTGCTGCTCATTAATTCATTAAAAGCTGTTCACTCAGGAATTAACATACACTATTCCATAAGGGTTCCCAAGCTGTCACGTTGGGACTATTACTGAGCCATGTACAATAGCGTACTATAAAATTTTACACATTTCACAGAGCTGGGCACTTCCACCACTGTTGATCACACCTAGAAGACGTGATCTTGCCACTCACACTCAGAGCTTGATTACAAGTCCATTGAAGCCTATGAGAGTCTTTTCAGGAATTTCATGGAGCTTGAGGCCAAGCCCTCAGCACACAAAGGTTCATGGAATTTTTTATAAAGCCCACTGCTAAATTTTCCAGGGACAAAGTTTAGGAGGGAGCAGAAAGTTAAGTCTGCAGGTTTCACATAGATCTGCTTCATATCTGATTAGTTCTGTCCTTGTCCACATGTCTTGAGTTGTTTTATCCAAACAAATATAAAACTAGATTCCAGTTTTATAGTAGTCTTAATTTAAAGAGAGTTTACTCTGATTGGAAAGTCAAGGTTCACTGACATTAAAGTTCCTGAGTAGGCATCACAGTTTCAGTACTGTTCCTCAAGGAGCTATTTTGGAGAGCTTCCCAAATGCTTCAGTTTACTAAAGTTTAAGAAGAAATTCAAGATTGTATTCTCAATTTATAAATCCATCTGTCAGATTAGATCTAAGAAAAGCTTATATTTGGATGCAAGGATTTTATAGTCTTTGACCTAACAGTTTGGACTGTCTGATAAGCAGAGCATTTCTGCTAATATTTGAAGAATAAAGCTTGACTGCTGGGCTTATCCCCTACCAATGAAGGAAAGGGAAAGATTCTCTAGGCTCTCACTGATTTAACGGGGAATTAAATCAGAACTTGGGCCAAAAGGAAAATGCAACTAAGTCCCCAACATTAAAACAGTGAAACTCCACTGTTAATGGAATGGTTGATTTGAGTGGGCTTTATCACTTAAATGTAGTAATTGTAGGTGACTGGAATGAGCAGTTTTGCCACCCCCACAAATCAAAGGCATCATCAAGGAATATCAGTGAGGTTTTATGCTCACTGAGTCTCATCTATTGTGGGGGGAAAAGATCTGAGTAGTGCTTAATGATTAGGCAGATCCAGTTTCTGCCCTTCCAGTGGCTTGGTCACCAGTTTCAGAGTTTTCTGGGACTCCCAGAATGACAAAGAACGAATTGTAACAGGTAAGGAAGAGCATGTAATGGAGGGAAGTTTGGGAATGATGTTATAGTCATGAAAGGTGCTAATTTTGTGTTGAAGTTGTTAACACATTTTTATAAATGGTTGCATGAAGTCAGATCTACCTGCCTCATTAATAAACAATTTGTAATGCACAGGGAAGGCTAGACTGAGGAGTAATATCTGCCTTTACATTCAGAAGGCTCTTTTAAGAGACTAATGTAGAGGGGTGCTTAAATAAAATTAATTTGCCACATGCAAAAGATTTCTTACCAGGCTGACCAAATTCTTGTCAACCTAATGAGAGGCTGAAAAATCTGTTTGCAAAGCCAGTCTTGTTGCAAATGTTGCTGCACAGATAATAAAAGTTGCAACTTCTGTCATGAAAATGTGAGCTCCAGTGTACAGGGAAACAGTGCACCATTTTGCAGAAGGGAACACAGAGGTCACTTTGGGTGCATGCTCATTAAGGAAAGGAATTGCACTGGAATGTGGTAGGGTAGAAAATAAAAACTCAAAGCTCCTGTGTCTGCAAGAAAACAGGGCAGTACATATGCTACAGTGACTTCTGATGTACAGACACGAGACTGAAATTCTAAAAATGTTAAGGATGTAAATTAGGTTTACTGAAGATCACAGTCCCTGTAAGTTGTCCATCAGTTCTCCCTGAACTCATTAGTCAACTATTATCCCTGGTACAGAAGTACTTGCTGGATCCATGCTTTATTCAAGCTCCAGTTCAGCAAGACTCTGAAGTGTATGCACAGGGTTAAGCAAGACTTGTAATTTCACTGAATTCTGGACAATGCCAGCAAGGCAGAGCTGAACTCACCACGAGGCACAACATGCCAGAGGCTCCCAACAGCAGGTCGTATATGTGCTTTAGGGCACAGAAACATTGCAAATCTGAGGAGGGTCTTGCAGATCCCAACCTCCTTCTGGGTCAGTTCCATTTGTTGTTCAGCAGTGAGGCTGCACTGTGAGAAACAGTGTTATGTCTGTGGAGAAAGAAACAATTAAATAATGATATTTGAAGCCTGATCTGTGATTTAGGGATCAAGAATGGAGGAATACCTGTCTCTTATACAGAGGAAGATGTAACTGGACAATACAGGGGTTGTAAAATTATATATTTATTAATACTTCTAATGTTTGAAGAGTATTTTAAGAGTTTATAAGAAATCACTCTGATGCTGGGAAGTAACAGTGGTCCCTGGCACTTCCTTTCTCACCGTTTCAGTTTGAGTACCCATCCTGTGCCTGGTACTGACCGACTGACTGAAATCCGTGAGCATTTGGAGTAAGACCAGTGTTTCTCTAATGCTATTTCAAGCCGCACGAAGCAGAAGTCCTGTGGAACTAACAGAAACATTGAATTTTAAAGAGCCAGGATAATTTTAACTTCCTCGTTTTTTTCATTAACAACATCGATTTATTTTTACGCAGTTGCAGGCTGGTAGCAGCGTGGGCTGGGGGCTGGACCAAAAGTGCTTGGTTTTCTATGAAGTGTTGTGTTTGCTCACCTGAATGTGCCACTACTCCCACAGAAATGCAGTACTTAATTCAACTCAAGTGTTTACACAGCACTGGTGTAAAGCAGGCAGTAGATAGCTTCCATTATGGATAAACCTGTGGGTACATTCTGCTCACTACTGTATTAACTGAATATTAATGATTAATGAAAAAAAAAAGAGACGAAGAATAGTTAAACCAACTTATTATGCTCTTAGGATAATATAAAGTTCACTGACTGCTATAGCAGGCCCTTTCTATCCTGCATGTACTGCCCTGTACACATGCTCCCCTGGTGTACCCCACAGGAGTCTGTTTCTCCACCAGAACACCTGGAGCCAGCCTGAGGATCATTGCATCACAGATCTGATTAAAAGGAATCTGTTGTTATAAAGAATTTCTCTTCTTTCTCTTTCTAGGACAAACAACTGGCATAGGCGTTTAGTTTGAGTTGAAAACAAACAGGGCAACTGTAGTGACCAGGGCCATTTCAATTTTACCTGATTACCTTAGATTTTTATAACTGCTGAACGTCTAGTTTGCTCTGTTCATGTCAGCTCAAGTTTTCTAAGAAACGTAGAACTTACCTCTTCCACATCTACTCGTGCTTAAATAAGGTTGCACTATAAATCAGGCAATAGCACCATGACTAAAAGTAGCACAATCTGGCTGGTAAGATCTAATTCCAGATGACTGGCACACACAGACTCTTAATCTGATGTTTGATATGGCCCATAAATAGCTGGATTGCTGTGATCCTGTGATCAGGTAGACAGAATCATCCTGATTCTGACCTCACACAAGTGCAAAAGAATTTCTGACTTTGTCCCTGTACACTTCATGCAGGTCTTTGGATTATACTTAAACCATGAACACAGTTCAAGGTTATCATTTCACATTAACAAGGGTTGGCGGAGAGACTAATCTAAAGTAACCAATTAAGAATGATCATGAGAGTCTGTTGAACTGAAGTCATGGAATTTTCTCCACTAAACCTCTGAGTTACAGGTCTTGTCACACCTTGTCCCACCCATCTTGACTCTGAAGGGCTTTGATGGGATTGCAAGCTGGAATCCTTGCAAGGGGCTCACTTACAAGCATCACTAGCTTGCACTGAAACAATTTGCAGGTTTCACTCCATTCTCTGCAAACAGGATTTCACTGCAGCTGAGTTTCCTATAAATGGGTTGCAGAGAATAAATTACTGTCTAAAAATTATTCAGTTATCTTTTTCCTAATGTTCTTACAGGATGTACCTTTGAATCCATGTGGGTACTGGATACATATCATTGCATTTCTTGTCAAGGGCGTAATAATCATGTTACCAGAAGAACAAGAAAATAACCAAAATCCACATTTAAATCCTGTAAGGTACTTGTCAGTGTTTTATTGCTTTCTGTTTGGTTTTTTTTAAGGATAGTCATAACAAAGTAAACCTTTTAACCACACAAATTTCTGCAATAATTTCTCCTGTGCACTAACAATTTAAAGGAAAATGTTATAATTGAAGTTTAAAAACTCAGTCTCAGAAATTTACAGCCACAGTAAAAATCAGTGGCTAGAGACTTTAAAGCCAGGAGAGATAATTTTGATTATCTTTCTTGTCTAACATGAAACTCAGGTTGTCAGTCAGGAATTCCATTCCTAAACATTTGTTTAGGGCTTTGTTTGAGTTAGATTGTCCTCCTGAAATTTAACACCTGCAAAAGCAAACAAACCTTTTTCTTACTTCTTATTTAAGCCATTATTTACTCACCATTGATGTGTGGTGGCATTTGAAACACAATACTTAATTGCTGCTTGAAGCACAGAAAAAGAGACCCTTTCAAATACAACGCATTGGAAACCGTGGGGGAAATGGTGGCCATAATCTTGCTTGAAACCACACAGTATATTGGATGCTGCATTTTAAGGCAATTTATGTAAAGAGGTGTTGGGTTTTTTTAGGTTGTTTTTTTTTTTTTTTTTTTTTAAACTAAGGGTGCAGACTGAACTCTGAGACAAGAAAGAACATTGTGCAAGACTCAGTGCTGTTATCTAAAGAATATTGTTTCTTATCTCTCTGGATTTGTACAGCACAGCATAGCTAAACTACAGTGATGAGTGAGCAGTTGTTTCAGGTGACAGGGGTGGAGGATATTGAGAGGAATGCAGGGAAGGAGTACATTTAGATATCTGGAAAGATAATACACTAGAAAATTATTCCTTGCTGTCACGTTTCTTGCGTATGAGAAAGCCTCCTAAAGGGATCGGGAGAGTTCCAGTCACTTTGAACACCAGTGTTAAAAATGGTGCATTGTGCCGTGAGAGAAATAGCATGGCTGAACTACTTTCATTAGTCCTGTCTACATGGCTTTCTGGGGGAAAGCTTACATGGGAACACCTTAGGTGCAGTTCTCCAGAATGCCCTTGAACCTTCCCAGGCACATCTGCTCTGTGGAGGGTCCCCACCTATGAGACCAATGTCTTGATTGTCAGTGCGTCCAGCTGTTACTCCACCCTGTGAATCAGCTGCACATGCACACCCTGTTTTGCTGTTGTCTCTAAGGCCCTTCTAGTGTTTTCCTGCCTCACCGTGTCACACAGGTGAAGGAAAGCCAGGCCAGCAGCCAGGACTCAGTTTTCCCACTCTGTGCTGTTGTCCTGCCTGGCAGATTAGCCATGGAGGGCTGGGCAGGGAAACCACCCTGCAGGTCTGGACTGCTGTGTTGGCATGGAGAGGGCTGAGCCCTTCTTGCAGGCTTTCACAAACAAGCCTCAAAGACCAGATTCCTCATGGGTGGCAGGCAAGAAACCACTCATGTCCCTGGGCCCAGAGCACTTGGACACTCTGAAGTGAGTCTGTGCCCAGGTGACAGGATTTCAACACACTTTGTCAGAAACAGGTCATGTTACCCCATATGGCCCACTGTGAAGCCCTTACTCTGACAACATCCCAAGTGCTCACAGCATATTGCCCTAAATCTGAACTCTGTAAAGGAAGGCCATAGCTGACTTTGTACTTTCCCCTTCCTCTCTGCCTGCCCTGGCAGGCACACCACAGCCAGGGAGAACGACACAGGGCAACCTCTTTCCCATAGGAAAATGCTGCACGAAACAGCATAGCATGCCTTAGGGACAGTAGGGCTCACTCAGAACTACAAGGGTGTTCCCAGCTCTTGTGTTCCTAGTCTCTCTCAGATCCAGAATCAAACTGGAGCTGGCTTTGGAGATGATTCGAGGCAAGATTACGACAATATCTAATGCATATATGTTTGCACTAAAGTACCCAAAGCAAAGTCTGTAAGGCCAAATGACACTGGTGGGAAAACCAAGACAAACTTCTTGGATACAGAAACTCTACTCCATGTCTGATTGCTGCAATGGCAATGTTTTTACCATTCCAAGATAATTAAACATACAGAACCACTTATGAAGCTTATGAACCACTACCTCTGGAGTCACTTGATCCTTACCCTCAACTGATACCAGGTGGAGCGACACAACACCCTGCTTCTGGAGTACAGCAGTAACTCAGCCTTTTCCTCCCACACCGTAAGTGCTTGAAGGTCAAGGCAGAGCAGTGAACCAACAAATTGGGCTCCAGAGGTGTTGCTAGTAATTGCTGAGAGGTCACACAGATGAAACTGTGGCACAGAAGGTGATCATGGGGTTACATATTACAGATTTTCCCTTCTCATCTTCACATCTCTCTTTTATTAAAGAGACCAAAGAATTCATCGTGCCACCCTTAAAAGATAATCAGCTTGTTAAGTAAGTGAAACACCGAGCTGAGCTGTGTTCTGCCTAGGAGCAAACCAAGTCCCTGTGAAATCCTGGTTACCTCTGAGGCAGCACGTCAGCTCTATTTTGATGGCTCAGGTGCTGAATTACCTGCTGCAAACATGTGAAATTCAGATGGTATTTTTAAGGTAGCACAGTGATACTATTTTCCAAAGTGTTTTGAGGAGTTGCTAGCCAACATGCTACAAGACTCGGTGTTTATCTTCTGTGTCATGCGTCAGCAGTAATTACTTCACAGGCTAGGTGTGTCACTGGGAAGCACTGAAAACTCCCTTTGTTTCAGGTTACCTGCATGCTTCAGTGTGGCAGGTGAGCAGTAATCAACCCGATCCCCTTCTCCTCCAGCTAGGCCTCACAGAAGTTATTTGGTTTGGTAGCCTCTTTGTTTCTGTGTTACTGGCTTTAAGGCAGCTGGAGCTGATTAGATAGGGTTACTGTGTATCTGCAGCCTTGACATAAAATAGATTTAGTTTGCCCTCAATGTTTAGTGGGGTTGTTGAATAATAATTAAGGATATATGTAGCCATTTGTACATTGTGTATGAGCTGTTTGCTGTGAAACACAAATCGTTTTTTCTCGTGAATGAATTTTTAGTTGAGGTACAGTTCCAGGTAAGCCCTAGCAAACTATCAGAGTTAAAATTCGGGTCTGGTGAAAGTAGGCAGTGTTATGCTTTGTTTAGCAATGTCACCCTGCTTATACCTGACTTGTACTTGGTCTTACGTCTTAATCAGTGCCCGCCTGTTTTCAGCATTATTGTGTTATCACAGAGCAAACAGAGGATTTCCCAAGAGATAGGTGGATTCTTGTACTTCAGACTCCAGCTTGGTGTCTTACTCATGATATACTAAGGTCAAAATTACTCTCCTTTATCTGCGAGAAAAATCTCCATTAGTATGTTTCGTCCTTATTCAGCACTGAGAGCTCCCTGTGCAGCCTGCACTGCTGTTGGGTAGCTGCAGCCTGAGGGGAGCAGAATTAACTTCAGCTTCTAATGGCACTTGGAAACGTTCATGGCTACAGCAGACGCAAGCGATGCAGAGTCAGAGAGCTAACGTAAGGACCAGTGAAAAACAGCATCCCCAGTATTACATGTTTTCTGTTTCTCTCACTATTGGATGCAGTCTTTAAGGTTAACCAGCCTTACATTACAAAATCAACCTGATCTCTAATGTTCAAAAGGGGGAGAGGCCTTCTTGCATAAAGCACTTAAATAAGGCTGGGCAAAATATGAGAAGATATCTCAAAGAGACAGTCCTGAGTGGAAACATAGGCCAGAGTGATATTTGGGACTTCTGAGCTTTACCATGTAAACTTTGCGTCCAGAAATTTTTTCTCTTTCAATTAAGGAAAAATATGAGAAAATGGCCTTTTGATGGCTGGCACCAAACTGCACAGTAATGCACAGCTTATACTACTGGCTTAGCAGAGGCAAGAGCCATGCTAGATGTTTTATCTTGGCTAAGTATTTAACTGCAAATTGCATTATAGCTAATGCATCTTCTGAAATTGAATGAGAAATACAGGTATCGGTCAATAAAAACAGCTTTCACAATTTACACTGAAAGAGGACTTGGCTGTGGAGAGAACTTGCCAGGAGGTAGAATCACTGCCATACAGTCTTGAGACTGGGATTTAAGGCCTTTCTAGTGTTACAGGCTGGATTTGAGAATCACCAGGTGAAACTTAAGAGCTTAGTTTACGCTGAAAGTCAAACAAAATGGACATTCTGATCTTAAAAGGTATGAGTCAGCATCATATCACAGGAAAAGAAAAGGTACTCTATGTGCATTAATTGTACATTGAACTCTGCATTCTTAGCTGTGAAAGAGTTCTGGCACTCTTAGTTAAATTGAAATAGCTTATTACTTGTGGTTTTGAACTCTTACAACCTCATTCCTACAGTGAGAGCAACAAAACTGTCAGCAGTGTCAGAATCATAAAGCAACTTGAAAGAACTCCTGTACACAGATTGCTGAACTATTTTTCTCTCTATTAACAAGTGGGCATTTATTTTGGCTCCACCTTACCACTCACACTTGCTCTAAGCACTGATATATGCTCCACTGATGAAGTGCATGAACTAAGTTGGTTAGTATTATTGGACTTGCAGTTTTTGTCAGCACTGTCTTAACACATCTCTACTTTGATGTTAAAAACTCAAAAATAAACAAACAATCAAGTAAAACCAAACAAAACCCACTAATCAAAACCTGAACAACAAAAACCTAAAATGGCTGGTCCCCATAGAAAGAGTTCAGATGTGCATGGGGTATTTTCAGTATATGGCACTCAGCTCTGCTTTTAATCAGATTTCAAATAAAAAGCACAAAGGAAGATATCAAGGTGGAATAGAGATTACTTAACTAGGGGAACTCCCTTCCTCTTTCCTTTCTTATCATAGGCATTAAGATCATTACTTCATTTTAAGACGTAAAAGCTGCGTTGCCCTTAGTTTCCATTTGCTTTGAGCCCTGGACAAACATGGCTGGATTTACACATGTGGTAAAATCTCCACAAATTCAGTATGTCATGAAATTCATTTGTCATTTTACATTTTTACATAATACCTTGTGACATGATTGTTCTCATTCAGTCATTCACTTCAGAAGACTCTCAGTGCTCTTTCTATTTGTTTATTTGTTGGTAAGATCAATAATTCATTGTGGATTTCAGTTACAGAGATGATTACCATAGAATTTTCTTCCCTGAACACATACATGTTTAAACCTGCCTTTACTTTAAGTAGTATTTTATCTGTATTTTACCTATCACTAAGTCTTGCCTTCCCTATCCATTGTAAATAATTTTTCAGTTTCAGTGTACACAAAATGTGAATGCCAAATTATGTTTTGTTTCAGTTGAAAAGAAGGTTATTGCACACTTTGCATCACTGTGAAATTTTCCTGTGGCAGGAGAGTGAAGAATGTGTAACTAGAGTGGTTGCTATGGCAACACTCATGGGAACTGAAAGCGAACTGTCTTTGGGACTTCTCAGAACTTTTGCAGAGAAGAAACATATTCATAATCTTCCTTTAAGCTTTTGTCTCCTTTTATGATGGGTGAGAACAAACCAGATAAAAGCCTGAGGTCCTGTCTGCTTCTTTTTCCTTCTCACAACATTTGAAAATAATCCTTCATAAACTTAATTATATATACATTTCTTCATAATCTACCATGTCCTCATAAGGCTCCATGATAGTCAATCAGAGGGCCAGATATATGCAAGGGCTACTTAGGGGTGCTGCTGGAAAACAGAATGATTGTAAAGATAAGGGTCTCTCAGCATGTAAACACTGGATCATTTAGTGAGGTTTATTTCCAGGCCTGAATACACCTAGCCATTTGTTGGCACAGGGGAAAAAAAAACAAAACAAAAAAAAACCCAAACCAAACCAAGCAAACCCAACAACAACAACAACAACAAAAACCCCAAACAAAACAAACAAAAAAACACCTCACACAAAACTTTGTGGGAATCCATGCTTACTGAAACAAACAAACAAAAAAAAAAACTAAAAAAAAAAAACCAAACCAACAACAAACAACTGAACTTGGCAGCAGCTTCTCATTTAGGAACAACCAAAAACGAGGCACAAGATTTGCGCTCTTCTACTGCTTCATAGGAAACCCAGAGAATGTTTCAAGAGCGCTTTGACAACAGATGCTGGTTGCCCGTGACCTGAATTCATTGGGTTCAGTAAGCTCAGTGTGGGTAGTGAGGAAGCAGCTCTCAGCACAGACAGAACTACAGCTCACCAGGTCCCTGGTCACTCTTCCTGAAGTCTGACATTTTGGGAATTATATTGCCAAAATTTCAGAAAGCGCAGTGGGGAATATGCTGTTTATTTAGTTATGCACAATGAAAAGGAAGATCTTGTCTGTAATACCATATGTTCCTTTTCCTTCTACAACTCTTCCAATTGACAAAGAAAATCAGAGAAGAAACTCTTGACCTAGATGAGAGCAAATCTTAAATCTATACATGTCTCAGAACATGGCATCCTTTCCATTAACTATACTACAATGAATGTCCTTTCTTTTAACTGCAATACTATATGCACAGTCTATGAGTTGTCAAGAGGACAGAGTTAGTTACTATAGATTTTCAGTTAGTAAAAAATCCTTGCAGTAAATCCACAAATAAACCAGCAAAGACTATTCCAGCTACGCCTTGCCAAACCTGGATGAAGCTTTCTATATGGAGAAACAGGGAGTTCAGGTCTGTCTCTTGTTGAGACTACTGATTCTGTGTGAGTGACAAGAAGCGGGATTTAGGGCAGAAGATTCCATGCTTCCCAGTTCCAGGATGATCCAGCTTAGGAAGTTTTATGTTGACTAAAAATTGGCTGGGCTGGCACAAAGCCTGTTAAGCAAAAGCCACTTTATAGTGATAGGACTATAGTGATAATTTCAGAAATTATTCACATCAAGTTGAAATGTTGTTACAGATTAAAGCAGTATGGGAAAATTAAACGGATCTTCTCTCTAAAACAAGAGAGGCAGGCTTGGTGAGGATGACACAGCTTGATTAGGGGTCAGTAAGGTACAGGACCTGTTACCAGGGAAGAAGACAGAAACTGGGTTCTGCTGCTGACCTGCTGAGCAATCAAGATTCTTTCATCACCTCCTCTGCCTTATTAATTCCTGTAAAAGGTTAGTAATGCTATCCTCTTAATAAAGCAGGTTAAGAGTAAGTGCTGGATCAGAGCAGATCTTAATCCTGTAACTTAAAGGCTTCATTTTGATTTGGGTCTTACGCTAATTGTGAGGTCTGACTGAAGATGATATAGTTAGGGTAGCCATAAAAGCTGTCTCTTGCTTAGCTAATGCCTAAATCTAGAAGTAATCAAGTTCCATAAAGTTTTCATGTGGAAATTTCCCCAGATTGCACATTTGTATCCTGGTTTTTTATGTTTTATTTCTGCCTTGGGATGTCTTGATGTGAGTTGGTTGTTTTGCACCTACTTCATGCCTCCTCCAATATTCCCTCACACAGACTCCAAAAAGGATTCAGTCTGTAGGCATTCTTAGACAATGTTTATTGGTATTATGCATGGTGCCCATGCTCCCAAAATTCACTGTATTGATTTTCAGGACACTTTCGAAGAAAACAGAGAACTGAGGTGTTTTACCCCCACTCTGGAGGAGAGGGGAACTGGATTGGTTTGCATCTGCAAAGGATGAGTATGCTTCTCTAAAAAAGGGAAGAAGGAGCTTGCATTATATACCTTCCCAACTTTCTAGGGGGGAGGTGGGGAGAGAAACATAAAGGAAGGAGCCAAGAAGGAAAGCCCAAGAAGGAGGCGACAAGTGTCTAACACATACGCCAAGCTGGCAGTTGTTCTGGTTCCTTCCAACTGAATACAATCCTTCCTGTGCAAGATCAATATGTTCACAGTGGCTGGTTTTGGGTGGAGCAGTGTTGGGTAAGCTGGTAGTTATGGATGCCATTGAGGTATCTACCTTTTCCCAGGTATTGCAGGTGGTTGTGGGAGAATGGCACAAGGTAATGTGCTGTGGCAAACAGGAACCTAGAGATTGTATGTTGCCATACTTAATTATTAGTCACCTGAATTCCTTTTGCCTCTGGGTCTGTGTGGTTTATGAAGCAATGGTGTTTTTAAAAAAAAAAAAAAAAAACAAAACCAACAAAACACCACCACCAGCAACAAACCAAACCAAACCCAGGGGTTTAAGCTTGGATATGTAACTAACATATGGAAACAAATACTTACCTTACTGATTGAAGAAATTATGATTTATTAAATGAGACATCTCTCTGACATGGAGTTTCTTCCACATGAAGCTCGAGGGTGATGGTCTCTGATCCCATGTTGAGCTAGAGATTCAGAACAGGATTTTGGGAATGGAAATCTCCCAGAATGGAAATGGGCTTCCCATTAGATCTATGGAATGCTCTATTTCAAGGGTACACAGATACACACATTTGTTTTGACTCTTCTTTTTCCAGTCACAGCCAAAATCTGGATTTTAAGACTATGGAATGAAAATATCTCGTCTCTATCCTTTTCTACCCCAAAAAAAAAATCCACAAGTGCCACTCAGAGTTCTGAGTGTGAGCTGCAAAAGCTGGGTTCTTACAGCATTTCTTACTTGGAACAGTTGTTCCTTGTGCTTGGCAGCCTATCCAAAACACTCTGATAATCTGGTCTGGTTTGTTTCCAGGGTCATTCTATTGAATAAGGCATGATTTCCACCATAAACTTATTGCTTAACAGAAGAGCATAGAAAGTCTCTTCACAAATCACACTTTTGTAAAGTTTACCTGATCTAGGTAAATGTCAACATATTTTGTTAAATTAACTTGATCCAAGTAATGCTCAGTGCTATTATTTCATCTGAAAATGGAGGCCATATCTATTTCCCAAGGATGTTTGATCTCATGGCCCTTTTCTTGGAAGCTATTCAGCTTAGACTATTTCTTCTCACCTGCTGTTGCAAGCTGCCACCCCCATGGGTCTGTTTTGATGGTAAAGCCTCCTCTAATCCCCAAGGATCATGCAACAGGAAAGGAATATAACCATGAATTCTCTCAGCCTCCGGCTCAGCTCCCCTCCCCTTTCTCTCACAGATCTGACACAGTAATGATTCTTTTAACGTGGCACAACCAATTGCTGTTTGGTGGACTCTGTGAGGGAAGACATCATTTGGATCTCTGCCAAAGCAGGACCTGTATTGTTAGGGCTGTCTTTTTGTTCCCATCCCTTGATATTTCCCAGGCTCTCTCCTGCCCTATATATTTTCCATTTAGTGGGTTGTTGTTCTCCTTGTTCTGTGCCTCCCTGTTCCTGTCCTACACCTTTTCTTACCAAACAGACGGACACTGGTTGAAGTGGGACGTTTCAGACAGCAGCTTGGGTACAGGCTGTGCGATTTTCTCAGTCTTACAGCTGAAGTACATGCCATTGCCGGCACAGCGGAAGAGCTGTGTCCTACAGGCCGTTGCCCATGACTATGTAAATACAATGTGCCCTTGTGACCAGCCAAGCAAGGAGATGCTGTGGGAGGCCAGCAGTTCCTGGCAGACACCATCTGCAGTAGTGCATTGCATTCATGGGTGAGGAGAGAGAAGGAACGAGGGGCAAACACACGGACTTTGTCGTCTTTGTATGCCTATAGGTTGTTAGGCTACTTACATGAACTTTCTTCGGCTTTATGACAAGTCAGAACTGAAGTATATATACCCTTTGCTTTATTGTTTCTGAGCTTAGATGGATTTTTGGTTTTCTCTTTTGCTGAAAATGCACTTACACACAAAGCAAAGTTTTGTTAACTAATCATGTTAACTAATCATGTTTTCCGACCTTACACATCAAGAAACACGGTGACTATTACAGACCTGTGCCCACAATTACAGAAACCTGGAACGCATTTTCCCCTTCCCAGGGCTGGATGGAGGCCAGGGCAGTGGGGGACTCGGTGAGCCCACGCACAGCAGCCGTCCCTCGGGGTCCACTCCTAAGCTGGACACCTTCTCCGTGCCATCCGCCGGCCTGGGAAATGCTGGCCCTGCCGCTGGCCCCGGGGCGGCTGGCGGCAGGTGCGGGCGCGGCCACAGCGCGGCGGGCACGGTGTGCAGTGGGCAGGGCGGCGGGGCGAGGGTCTCGCCGCGGGGTTCGGAGGCAGACGGAGAAGGAGGGGCGCAGGGAGGCCCCACCGCGCCCCGGCCGTGCCCGGCGAGCTGTCGGGGCGGCACCGCCCCCGTCCCCTGGCACCTGTTGTCCGCCGGTTCCCGGGCGGCCCCGCCCGCCTCTCACCCCGCGGGGTCCGGGGGGCGGCCGGAGGCTCCGGACCGGGATACCCCCCCGTGCCCTGGGGGCGTCGCGGCGAGGGCGGAGGGGGTGCCCGGCGGCGGGGCGAGGCGAGGCCGGTGCCGCGCTCGGAAGGCGCCGGGGGGAGCGGCGGGCCATGGCCGGCGGCGGTGAGTCACCGCCGGGCCCCACCTGCCGTACTTAACCCGCCGCCGGGCGGCCGCCGCCGCACTCGCGGGCTGCGCTGCCGCCGTGGCCGGGAGCGGCTTCTTCCACCTCCGCCTCCTCCTCCTCTTCCTCCTCCGCACGGGGTGTTCGGCTGAGGCGAGGCAGTCGCTGCATGAACGTTTGTCTCGGGAGTAGGAGCAGCACCAGCAGCCCCCAAAATGCCGAAGCCGGTGAGTGGGGCGCGGGCGGGAGGCGCCCCGCGGGGCCGTGCCGGGGCCCGCCTGGCGCTTGGGCGTTCGGGGCTGCCCGAGCCGCGGCTTCTGGCGGGCCGGGCACCTCCTGGTGCCGCGGCGTGGGCTTTTGCCGGGCTGGAAGGGCTGAGTCCAGGTCCCCGCTCCCGGTGCCGGGACGGGACGTTTCGGCTGGAGCGCCCGCGGAAGTTCTCCTTGGCGCCGGGAGGGAGTGGCGGGCACCGCGCTCCGGAGCCACATCAGCGGCTGCTCTCAGCAGGAGGAGTCGCCAGCGCGGCTGCCATGGGGCGCTGCGGGCAATGGGCCGTGGCTGGGATGGAGGGGTGCCTGGCTGTCCTGCCGCCGGGAACTGGGGGATGGAGCTTCGGGAGCTGTGCTCCATAGATCAGGCGGTGCATTGCTCCGTCTTCTGTGGCGCTCCCGTGCTAGCCACACACAGAGCTCCCCAGCAACTCTCAAAAAAGGAGCTTTCCTCACACTCCCGCTTAACGAGAGGGTGGCAAAACTGCGCTGGCTTCCATTTAGTATGCGCATGGCCTTTGCATTTCTCTACAGGAAACGTGTGTCTGTCTCTACATATAGGAGAAACCTTGTTTCCTCCTTGTTTTGTTATCTTAAAACTAAACGCTAGGGACTCCTAACACAGTTCTCCATAGAGATCTTTACCAATCATTATCAAATACCTGTTTCTTCTTTTGTGTCTGTTTCTCTCTCCTTTTTTTTTTTTTTTTTTTTTTTTTTTTTTTTTTTTTTTTTTTTTTTTTTTTTTTTTTTTTTTTTTTTTTTTTTTTTTTTTTTTTTTTTTTTTTTTTTTTTTTTTTTTTTTTTTTTTTTTTTTTTTTTTTTTTGTACGGACTTGTCTTTTTCATCCCCCCTTCTTTCTGTTGACACCACCACCTGCTCGCCGCCTCCCCCCTCCGGCCTTCTCGTCGGTTTTTTGCTTGTTTTATTTTAAAGTCTGCTGCTACTGTGCCAGTTAGAAACGGTAATTCCCTTGGGGAACCAACTGCCTAACGCAGAGCTTTGAGCAGTCATTGGACCAGACGCACTTTTGAACTTTGAAGAGCATAATCAGAACAGATTGTTCTCACTATCGCTATCTATTTTAGTAGAGGCAGTATTTCTTAAAATGCAATGCAGTGAAGGACTTATGTATGAGCTCACATAAATGAAATATGAAATAAGAGTAAACAAGCTTATCTTTAAGGTAATAAGCAATTCATGTTTTAAAATCGTAACATTGAAATTAGTTGAACTTTTTTCTTTTTTCTTTTTTTTTCTTTTTTTTTCATTTTTTCTTTTTTTTTTTTTCCTTAAAATGCTTAGGTTAACTTACGTTACAATTTCTGTAAACCTGCAAAAAACTCCCCACACCGAATGGTGTTCAGTCTTTTTGAGAACTGAAAAATCTTCAATCTCCCTGTATTTCATCAGTAGGAGGTGATATATTGCTGCATATAATAATGTATACTGAAAGGACCCTTCTGTAATTGGGGAAGCAAATACATAATTTACAAAGCATTGATATAAAAGGCTGTGTGTGAATAATCTCTCTTTGCCTTATTAGCTGTTTGCTAATTACAGAGTGCTTTCTCGAAATATCCTGGTTAGAATAATCTGAAATCCTGGTTTAGAACTAAGTCGCACTGGAAGCCATGGATAGGTCTAGAGAAACTCTTTAATCTCTTAAAAAAATAATACATCTGTATTTATCTTTTTGCTTGACATGGCTATGTTTGTATTCCCTCATAGATGGTAATTTTTCTTTGTGTCTTGGCTGACTAGCCAGTGAATAACAAAGGTGGATGGTGTAGATCACCTTCCACTGGGGAAGGCAATGGTAGTCTAATGATTTCTGAGACGTGACCTACTGGCTGGGATTTATGGACAAGACTATGTCAATAGTTTGCACATTGTAAGGTTTTTATTATTATTATTATTTAATCTGTTGTTCAGTAGGGCTAATTGGCACCATACTGTAAAGGAAAAAGGGGAATTTCGCAGAGGTTATTTCAGTAAAACACTGTTTGGTCTGACTGCTTCAGACTGAGACTGGATTTGGATCCTTCCCAACTCAGCTCATTTGATCTTAATACAGCTAAATAGGATTTGTGTCAGTTTGCATGGAGAGAGGATGTAAAGCTGTCACTCCAGAGGCAGAACTGTGCTCAGGACAAATGTGACAACAGCCTTTAGCATGTGTGAGGAATGATAGCATGACCTCTTGGGAAACAGTTTTAGTTTTTGATGGGTATTTGACAGGAGTGCTAAATATTTATTACCTGTGCTTGTTTGCATGTGTCTTGTCTGCATGGCATTTGTAAATAAGATGTTGCTTGGCAGACTTCATGCTACTGTGTGTGAAGTCTGACACACTGGTCATCAGTTGTTTACAAGTAAAGGTTAAGATGACAGAAAGCAAAATTTTGACAACACCTCCTCCTCTCTGCTCCTCCCCCCCAACCCACTAAGCGGAACCTTTATAGGAAACTATTTTTTAAACAAAAATTATGCATACACACACAGAGCTTATGGATCGCTTTTGTAAATTATTATTTCACAGTAAACAAATAGCAAGTCCATTAACACTAGAACAGTAGTGATTTTGTTTTAACTGTGTGCCAAAGTGAAGTGCCAAAAAGCCAACTATATCCCAACTCTGTGGTAACATTTGGTCACAGTTAGTTGTTCCTGATGCGTGCTTACCATGATCAAAATAAATTTTGGTACCAGTCCGGAAAATAATTCTGAAATGAGTGTATTTGTTAATATAGACACGTTAATATGTAATTTAACACAGACATTCTGCCATGTATAACAGTTAAAGTAATAAAATCTCTCCAAAGTAAGCTGTAAATATATAACTTGTACCCAATTCATAAGGGTTTATGGCTGGGAGTTCATAAGCAGTTCAGATACATGACTTCCACCTAGTCTGTGCAGAGGTTCATTAGGTTTTACAGGTAGTGAATTATTATGAAAGGAAAAGCAAAAGATGCCATCTAATCCAAATCTTGCAGTGTTATTGGGAAACAAGTGAAATGCTAAATAAACTTACTCGCTCAGCCTTGCATCCTTTCATTACTGGAGTGTCTGTGTGCTCTCTGTATTTTTCCTAGATTCGTGGTGCTAGTTTGACTAGCACTTTCTGTTTGACTCATTGAATGGATGGTGTTTTAGGTGAAATATATCCTTTTGCAAAACAAACCAATCTAATAAATTGTGGTTAGAACAGCATGGCTGCGGGCTAATGAACAGTACTTACCGAAGGAGGAGGAAATGTGATCTCTGGTCTATAGAGCTGTTAATTTGATCTGACCTGCCAGCATTCTTGGTTACTTCATTGAAGGAGGATTTTTTTCTTTTTTTCTTTTTTTTTTTTTCTTTTGTTTGTTTGTTTGTTTGTTTTGTTTCCTCTTGGGGGAAATAACTTAGAGCTTCACAAGAAATTGAGTGAGCTTTGCAGCAGAGCATTTGATTGATGGAGTGTCATACAAGAACTTTTGATACTTGTATGCATTTATATAAACTGTGTTAAGAGAAGACAGAAGTAAATGCAGTCTAACACCTTCTGGTGCTAAAGAGAAAATATAAATGAATAATATTCCGAGGCACCGTTCTTTAATACCTTTATTAAGGGCCCGTGTTCAGAAAGCTGAACATAGTAATTGAAATCTGGTAATGCTGTGCTGTTAAGGGGGAGGTGTTATTGATGCAGAAGGCCAATATGAAAGGATAGTGAAGGACAGGGATAATAATAAAGTCCCACTGCAACAGTTAAACTTGGAGGGGTGGGGAAAGAAGGTCCCTCACTAAATAGGATAGAAGGAGATGGATTAGTCAGTGGTAGAATGACTGTTCGACTGTTTGTGTCATCTGCAATGCATAGGGTGTCTCTAACAGAAAGCATTAATAGAACGTCCTAGAGAAATCTTTCCTTGAACGTAGGTTACACTTGTCTGGGTCCAGGAGAGACAAATTCAAAGCAGAACCTAGGAAAGGATTTTAGGATGGTCAAAGGCAGAAAGCCACCTCACGATAAGAGGGTACTTGACTAGTTTAGCCTGGTACAGTTTAAGGAGTTACCTCTTCCTTCACCTGTGTAGAATGTAAGGTGTTTAAATGCCAAAGAGGAGGAAAAATTGCTTTAAGCAGAATTTGTGGTTTAAGGGACTTTAAAACCTTAGAGCAGTTAAGTGCATGTGGTGGGTTTTGTGTGGGTGGATAGGATTTTTTTTTCTCCCTCCTTGTTGATCATATTAGAAGATTATTCCAAGACCTAACATCCCTTAAGATAAAATTTGACAAGGACACAGTTTAATGCTGCTGCCTGTAGGAGTGAGGAACTGGAACTGATGTCTCAAAAGGTTTTTCCCAACTCTGTGTTGTTAATCATGTGCTAGTGTGTGCTAGACATTAAGTGGTTAGACAAGCCCTCCATACCTGTTTGATATTGAATGTGCATGTACTCTGAAAAAAAAAAATTTGAAGGCAGCGGGCAAGTCTTCTGCCAAACCTTTATCTGTCTGTGAACAGATATGGCATTAAAATTCAACACGTTTTCAATAAGCCAGTCAAAAAATATGTGAGTGTAGTGACAGGAATTTATTTCTAAATATAAATAATTAATAATTGTTCCCAGATCTTCCCAATTTATTCTTGACTGTGTCTTTTAATTACACCTAGTGGTTTAATCTTAGTGCTCTTCACAGCAGATTGCTGTAACTGGACTGAAGTAAAAATACCTTTTCATAACCTTAAGTGCTCATAATTAATTAAAATACTCTTAACTTATGGATAGCTATAGATTGAGTAAAAAATATAATATTACCCTTGTAGGCATGAACTCCAGTACATTGGGTGATACAGTATGTGGTGTACTTGATACCAAGAGATGTATACTCACTTTGGCACAAAATGGAAACCTAAGGAAGCTTCCATTTGCCAAAGTAAGAACTCCCACTCACTGCTGCAAAAGAAAGGTGGAGGATTCTGAGTAGTAAGTTTAGGGAGTAGTTGACAGATGACTAAAGTTATAAAAGAATGAGTTCACAGTTTTGCCAAAAACATTATTTACTGCATGATCTGAGTAAGCATTTCCGAGGGCTGTTTGTTCTGGGGTGTTAGCTGCTGCAGAGAAATCAAGGGTGTTAAGTGTTATGTTAGTCACTACTTAAAGAATTTCTTAGCCTTCTTAAAGGGAAAAGGGAGGAGATAAGCCTTCCTGTTCTTCTCCCCCCCTCCACCCACGTGAACATCTTCCTGTGTCCATGAAAAAAAAAAAGCTGTAGTTATGTCAGGACTTTTCGAGAATAAGACTTCTTGATGGCCACTGAAGATTCCCTCATCAGTGTAGTTCTTGTTTGGCACACTGTGCTCAAAGAGCTTTATGCGCATTGTAAATCCCATAATCACTCGATTGACCTTGACGGAAGGCAATGCTGCCCAAGATCACTGAACCACGCTGCACACTGTGTTAAGTAATGTACTTTAGCTGCGTTGTATGCTTGCTTTGAAGCCTGGTTTCTGCCATAGATAATATTTAGCCTGTGAGCCCAGAAGTACAGCTCTTTCAGAAGCAACAGATATCTCTGGCTTTTACTGAGCAGGGTATGGGATCCATCCCCCTCGGAGAGGGGAAAATTGTTGCTACATGAGGCTGGAAACAAGGCGTAGCTCAGTGTATCAGCTAACCATATTGCCTCCATATTGCTCATCTGCTCAGAACCAGATTTTGTTTCGCTTTCTAGTTCGTTCTTCATTGTGGGGGGGAAATTCAGCTGGGGCTGAGGAGCACCTGATACTAACAACTGTCAATTAAAGTAAAAATCCAGAGTCTAAGAATTAACGTGCAGGACTCTTGTCTTCTAATTGAGTAAGCAAGAGAAACTGTTGCTTGAAAACCAGGGAATTGTGTTTGGCTACCTACTGTGTAGGCTCAGTAGGAGAGGTACTGGCACCCCTATACAAGGCCTGTAGCCTTCTGATGCCTTTGGGAAGGGAGTGTGGGATTGTCCTGTTTGAGAGAGGGTTTGTGTGCATTTAGTTCTCTCTCTCTGTCATGAGCAAGTGCTGTAGCTGTTGCGTAAAACTCAGAGGTGTCACTATCACCATTTGTTCCTCCCTTGTTCTTGCATGAAAATGTCCATGTTTTGTTCTAACCTCAGTATGAAATGTGTGTGAGAAAAGGGTTTTCTGAGTGTGAGTGAATGGCAGTCCAGCTGATGAGTCTTGAGCAGGCTTATGAAGTGGCCCTAGAGCAGCTCAGTTCTGCCTAGAGACCACTGCTCTGCAGATGTGAAGAGCAGATCTGTGAGCTGCCTGCTACCTGAAGAATTAGGGATTAAAGAATTTCACCCTTTGTACCCAGGCACGCCTGAATGTAGCCTGTGTAGCCCAGTAGGTGACTTCAAAATCTGTGCTGTAAGATCTGGGCTTCAGAGTTATTTGAGGGAGCTAAAGTTGTTCTTTAATACCTAGTTGGAATACACTTAGCTTGCTTAACTTCTTGTCTTTGTAGAGATAAGTGATTGTGCACAGTGGTGTGAATTGGTGGGTGGATTTGCATAATTGATATTAGGTGATCTCGGTGTGGGAAAGAATAGTTTTTCCTCCTTAACAACTGACACAGCTGTGCAGGCAAGCTTTTGAAAAATACTTTTTCTGCCACCACTGTGCTCAGGGACTTTGGGAACCACTGGTGTATATTTGTTTGCCATCATGCTTCTATGTTGAGGGGCCTGGGAAGAGTTGCATCTCAGAAACCCTTAAACTATTTTAGGGGCCAGGAAGGGATATTTTGCTGATCCTTGCAGTTGCTTTTGCTTTGTGATCTGTGACTTCTCAAGAGCAATATTTTTGTTGCTTAGGTGACATTCCAGGACTTGCAATGCCCTACCTTTATCTGGGAGCAAATAGTACCTGTTGCATACTGTTTAAAATACCTCATTGGGAAGTGGAAGCATTGTAGTGTATTTCATGTAGATCAGATTATCAAACTATCAGAGGTGATCACATCACATAATCCCACTCATAAATTTCACAAATGCCATGTGGTATGCTCCACTGAAGTCTGTGAGGTAAAATGAAAGAGGCTGATATGGATTAGGTGGAACAGAAGGGTGGGATATCAAACAAAAAAAAAAATCCCTCTCTGACAAATGGATTTGTATCTAGAATGCAAAATGTGCATATATCATTACCGGGCCTTTTGCGACTTGTTACACTGCTATTTCTCCTTAAGCAAGTGGAGTTCATTTTCCTTCTGCACTTTGATGTTTGTAAGAACGTGGCTGCCCTTGTAGGTCAGGCAGAAAGCCCTTGTAGCCTAGTATTACACCTCTGATATTGTTGGCCAAAAGCTGATGCCCGAGGAAGAGTATTTCAAAGATACGCACTATTGCTTTCCTCTGAAGCACTGGAGGTTGAAAGGTCCTATATAATGAGTTACTAAATGGATTTCTGTGAACTTGTCCGGTCTCCCCTTGAAACCATGTGAACTCCAGCATTCACAATATGCTTTAACAAAGGCTGTCCTAGATAACCTTCACGTTGTTTGGAAAGTTATCTACAAAACTCCTTGCTAGAGTGCTATTTGATTTAATTTTCTTTTTCTTGTTCATAGTGTTGATGCCCTGTATTTATTCTGTTGGTAATGAACATACGTTCCTTCTTTACCCTGTTCATGGAACTCATGAATTTATATGCTCCTACGTCCTAACCTCAGTTAATTTTCTTCCAAACTGAGAAGTCCTAACTAGCTTAGTTGATGCTTGCATGGTAATTATTTGAACGTCCTTGAGCTTCATCCAGTTCACATCTGATGAAAATACTGCTTTGCGTCCTGTAATGTCTCCATCGGTAAAGAGTACAGTTATTGAGAGCACTTCTTCAGCAGTTGTATCTTGTATGCCCTAAAGTCTCAGGTCACAGTCCTGTGAGAGAGTAAGTCATAGATGCTCCTTGTGTTCACACAGCTCACCCTGCCCCAATAGAACGTGCTGCTCTTCCACCCCATAAGAACAGCCTTGTTCTAGGACAGGTCATATGGGGTCTATTGAAAGTGTTGAGTGCTGTGTGCTGACACGCTGTGCTGTTGCCTGGTCTCCAGGTGTGTTGCCATTAGGCATTTGGCTCTTTGTAATGGCTTAGAGTTTTCCATGCACATTGCCCTCTAGAACACATCTCTGCATAAGCACTGGAATAAAAGGCAGCAGAATTGGTGCTCAGATTCAGGGGAAGCTCTGAGGTTTTTATGGCTTTTATTTGGATTATTCATACCTTCAGACCCTGCCCCTTCTTGTTGTTACTTGGTATGTGGAGTTCAGCTTTTGCAGAAATTGTTACGTGCCTTTTGCTTCCAAGTGAAAAAAGCCAAGCAGGGGTAGGAAATGATGTTTGTGTTTCGCATCAGGACTATAAGACATTCAAGTTGGTTTTTATTTTACCTTGAGGGAATTGCCTTAGTAGCTGATGTGCGAATATTGGAGATGTTAAATTGTTTAGAAGACTCTGAAATTATATTAAAATTTGAGATGTCAAACCCCTATATTATCTGCACTTGGCCCCATGCTGATGTTTCTGATGGAGGACAGCAAAAGATCTGATTCATTCTGGATTCTGAGCAACTTCTTGAGATAAACCTTATTTGAGGATTGGTTGTGGGGCTTGCTTTAAACTTCATGTGTAAAGCCTTAGTCTCGCAACTTCATTATGTTTAATTAGATGCAACAGCTGTCATGATAAAACAGGCTGTGTATGAAGGAGTTTGATCCACTGGCCTCTAGCTTCCCCCTGTATTTATCCTTTATGTACAAAGGATCTATTGTTGCTGCAGTCGGTGTTCCTAAATCCATCCCAACATCCATTGAGGGCAAATGGCACATCCAGGCAGTGGTGCTACGTTGAGCTTGTTGCCACTGGCTGCGTGTTCCTCCCTTAAAGAACAGACTGCTGCTTGTACACGTATTCTGAAAATGCTAATAGAGTATTATACAGCATCAGAGAGTCTTTAAAGTGAATGTTAATGTATTTCAATGAAACATCGTAAACACTCCTGCTTCTTCTTAGCATTCTCTTTGTTCAAAGTAAACCATTCTTACCTCTCTCACATAGAGTGAGGGCAAGTGTTTTGCATGAATATCACCTGGCCTCACAAAGAGTATGGGGCTTTGTTCAAGGGCAATATCCTAGGGCCTTTCAGACTTACACTGCATTGCTTTGGCTTGCCAGAACACAGGGCTGTCCCTAGGTAATTTTACCTTGTAAAAAATGTGAATTTAAAAAATTTTAAAAGGCCTCTGTTAGTTTTTCGGCTTCTTCCTAACTCCAGACAGAATGGTGACTCTTGCTTTTTAGGAAGGAACTTAAGTTGGGGGAAACTTAAGCAGGTGAAGATTTTTCTCTGTCAAGAGTACTTGCTTGGTTTTGCTGTTTCACCGAGCAGCTACTGTTAACTGTACAGAGCTGACCAGAGGTGGAGAATGCTGGAAGAGTGCTGTGGCCTAGACATTTGGGAGCCAGGGCCGTCATAGATGCAGTTGTCACCTGTGCTAGCCACACCTGCATGAAATATTCATGATCTTCCAGCATGCAGAGCATTATTGCCTGACTTGAGATAACAAACTGAATTACAGTCGTGGCTGCTTCTTGACTTTTCACACAGATGCCTACTATGCAGTTATTACATGCTGACAGAAGAGATATCAGGCTTTCATTAAGGGAACTGAGATAGGCATGTAATTTAGTATGGCATCTTCTGCACATTTAAACATAAAAAAAGTTTGAATTTGCATTCTAGTATTATCTTCATGTTTAATTATAAGGAAGGTTTCATGCTCTCTTACAAAGAAGAGTCAAGTGACCTGGCTGCAAACCCAAACTCTTCTTTTGGGCTTCTTGTGACCTGTTTGTGTGTGCCAGCAGGGAGGGGGATGTTTATTCTGAAAATTCAACCCGCTTTATTAAAACTGGAATTTCTGGATGACTCCCCAGATCTGGGTATTCAAGGTTTTCCTGCACACATCAGTCCCCCCACTCCATACAGGAGATAGCGTTCAGATTTCATTTAAAAAATATTCTTGGCTTCCCCTCAAAGTGCTTTATTTCTCTTCAGAAAAACTGCTATGGAAGATGATGTAAATCTTTTTCACTGTACGTGAGAGCAGCAAATATTTGGGCTGCTATTGCCTTGAGTAAACTTAAAAAATTTCAGTTAAGTATAGCTGATATAGTTATTGCTCCTTAAATACTGAAGATTAGTATGCCCCAAAAATATGGTTGTATGAGCTGTTGCATTAAAGTTGACTAGTAGTTAAGGCTAACAATCATGCTGGACAATTTTAAAGTAACTACTAGCTTATAGATTATTATATACAACTGTATTTACCCTCAGTGGTATTTCTCCCTCTCCTGGGAAGGTGAGCAAGGCTTTAAGGAACAAAGACCAGCCTACTCAGCTCTAATTTTATCTGTTGCAGATGCAGCAATACCTAACTGCTTCATAGACTCAGAGGAATTCCATTGGAACGTGACTTAATGTTCCCATTTATTTGCAGTGAGGAAGCAATGTTTAACACAATGAGAGCTGAAATGGAACTCATCCTTCAGTTCACAGCCGGGTCTTTTTGATTTAACACGGTATGCTGACAAACTGGGTCAGTGAAATGGGTGCAATGAGCTTGCCTTGTCAGCCAAGGGGATGTCAATGAGGCCGTCCCCTATTCATGTTTTGTGAACTGATGAGGCTGTTTTCTTCCTTGTCAGCAAACTGTGTTCTGCAGTGTGCAAGGCAAGGCTCATGACTGTTGCCCTGTGCTGCCTCTGCCCTCTCTGAAATGCGAGGTGTTGGGCAGGTAGTGTGCAAAAGGTTCTGTCGTGGGAGCAGGAGAGGAGCATGGTGAAAGGCTTTCTTCTGTGTTTTGCTGTACATCGCTTTCCCACTCTCATAGTAATCAGATTCTCCTTCCTGCAGAAGATAGATGGTGGGTCTGTCTTGTTTTAGCTTCTTGGAGATCCTTTAAATCATAAAAATGTAGCACCGGAGAGGACTTGAACCTGTGTTGTCTGAAGGCTGCATGGAGGTGGTTATACAGTATCCTAATATCTTACTACTCCAGCAATTATTGTTTGGTTTTGTGTTACCAAGCTTGCAATAAGAGGCTGGGGTTTTTTGGTGGTTTTTTGTTTGTTTGTTTGTTTTATGTTTGTTGGTTTGGTGTTTTTTTTTATTGTTTTGTTTTTGTTTTGTTGTTGTTTGTTTGTTTGTTTGTGTC